>NC_087205.1:65366083-65426083 GCF_015104395.2 Macrobrachium nipponense | reverse complement strand
TTAGCTTACAACTGAGTTTTTCAACCATTTCGGTTGAGTCAAAGTTGACCGAACGTAGTTTTTTTTTCCTATTTATGGTGATTTATATGCAAATATTTCAAAAATGAGAAAAGCTACAGCCTTCAAATATTTTTAGTTGTATTCTGCATGAAATTGCGCACATTTTCATATGGAAGGAAAAAGGTTTTTTCAAAAATTCACCATAAATCTAAATATTGTTCTAGAGACTTCAAAATTTGTTTTAAAGTGAAGATAAATGACTGAATATTACTAGACTGTAAGAGTTTTAGCTTACAATTGCGTTTTTCGACCATTTCGGACGAGTCAAAGTTGAAAAAACGTAATTTTTTTCCTATTTATCATGGTATATATGCAAATATTTTGAAAATGAGAAAAGCTACAACCTTCAAATATTTTTTTGTTGTATTCTGCATGAAATTGCGCACATTTTAATATATGAAACTATATAAAACGCCTAATATGAAAAGGAGTAAATATTAGGAGAATGCTACATACGCATTACGGAGATTTGCGGCCGAGAATTGGCGCGCATAGGGAGGGAAATTTCTTTTTCAAAAATTCACCATAAATCTAAATATTGTTCTAGAGGCTTCGAATTTGTTTTAAAGTGAAGATAAATCACTGAATATTACTAGACTGTAAGAATTTTAGCTTACAATTGCGTTTTTCGACCATTTCAGTTGAGTCAAAGTTGACCGAACGTAGTTTATTTCCTATTTATCGCAGTTTATATGCAAATATTTCGAAAATGAGAAAAGCTACAACCTTCAAATATTTTTAGTTGTATTCTGCATGAAATTGTGCACATTTTCATATATGAAACTATATAAAAAGCCTAGTATGAAAAGGAGCAAATATTAGGAGAATGCGACATACGCATTTCGGATATTTGCGGCTGCGAATCGGCACGCGGAGGGAAGGAAAAAGTTTTTTCAATATTTCACCATAAATCTAAATATTGTTCTAGACTTCAAATTTGTTTTAAAGTGAAGATAAATGACAGAATATTTCTGGACTGTAAGAGTTTTAGCTTACAATTGCGTTTTTCTACCATTTCGGTTGAGTCAAAGTTGAGCGAACATAGTTTTTTATCCTTTATATCGTGGTTTATATGCAAATATTTCGAAAATGAGAAAAGCTACAACCTTCAAATATTTTTAGTTGTATTCTGCATGAAATTGCACACATTTTCATATAATGAATCTACCAAACAGTAAAATAACCATTCATTTCTATTCTTTCTTCTATGTTTACCTAATGGAGATACTGAGTTACTGACAGCTATAATGAAACATATACGTAATATTAAACCAGAAGAAGAATTCTAGAAAATACGTATTTGTTGGCTTCGATGATAGCAGTCTGATAAATTTTATATTTTATGATATCTAATTCACAATTTTTTAAATGTATTGCATGTACTCATTTCAAATAATTATTAAGTAGCCATTAACTATAATAATAATAATAATAATAATAATAATAATAATAATAATAATAATAATAATAAAAAAAAAAAAAAAAAAAAAAAAAGCTTCCAAACTTCTGTTTACGTTCAGCATCTACGAGTACTGAACGATCGCCAAGCAACCACTTTCACCTAGCACATAGTATGTACAGTAATCAAATTTTCATTATCTCTCTTCAACTACTGAAACTACCGAACAGTATAATAACCATTCATTTCTATTCTTTATTCTATCTTTACCTAATTTTTTTTTTATTAAATGTATTGCATGAATAAGTTTTTCAATTTACAGCATCCTTTTACCAATAGAATACAAAGAGCACATGGGGTAGATGCTGACCAATAAGAGAACAGGATCTTACGGGGTGACTAGCATCAGGAACCAATGGGAGAGAGGGAGGATGGTGGCGAGTTTACTCAGTTGGCAGCGTGCGAGTTTTAAAATTGTTCTCGGTGGTCCGGGCGAATCTTGCAACTTTACAGCAACAACCTTTCGTAACTTGAACGATTTTTGTATGTAGAGCCAAAAAACTTTGTATTTGTTTTTGTATCTCGAGTTTTTCGTAAGTTGAGCCTTTCGTATTCGAGGTCTAATAATATATATAATTATCTATATATATATATATACACATACACAGGCAGTCCCCGGGTTATGACGTTCCGAGGTTAAGGCGCTTCTCAATTATATTCATTAGACATTATTTCCAGGGTTACGATGTCTACAACGCTCATCTGGCAGATGAAATGACACCAAAATTGCAAAATAATCAATATTTGAATTTTTGTTTGAAAAATTCAATAAGAATGCAGTTTACATAGTTTTCAATGCACCCAAAGGATTAATAGTAAGGGTTTTTTAGGATTTTTTACGATGTTCCGGCTTACAACGATTTTTGGCTTACGATTCATCTCAAGAACGGAAACCCCGTCGTAACCCAGGGACTGCCTGTATACACATGTGTATATATGACTTCACATTCATTTCCATCAATATATAAAGCAGAACAGATGCTAGTAAAACCTTTCTTTCAGGGTTAAACGGACTCTAGGGCAAGTTGGGAAAATGCAGGATGCAGCATCTCGTGGATCATACATCAAGCAGTACCGTAGGTTTAAACCAATCCCTGCATTCCTCACACTGTGTGTCACTGCAGCTGGTACACACATTATGGTAATCTACTTAAAATTTAGGCATCCTGCTTACACAGTAATCATTCTTACATAACCTGATGGCGGCAAGGAGAATTCTGCCATGAGCTAAAACATTCAAAGCACACCTATTGAAGAGGTGAACTAGGCAGTCATCTGGGCAGCCAATAGATTTTTTTTTAATATCAACTACCCTAATTAGCATGGAGATACAGCTAACTTTAATAGTGGGTAAGATTCATCTCAAATAAAAGAGGTTGGCATATTGTATGGACTTAAGTTTCTTTTCTTTTTAAATATAAGAATGTTCAGATAATTAATAATGAAGTGTAAAACTTAATAATGTTATCATCAATATTCATAAACATGCTACAGATGGCATAATATTTATGCAACCTAGCAATTAAGGATTAATAAACACACCTGGTTAGTAACATGAGCTGGCCACTTAGATTCCTGTCCAATCCCTGGAATAGTACCACCAGAGCTCAGGATTTCCATGGCCCTCTGCTCATCAGGCATTTCACCCATTGCAAAAGGTATAATAATAAGGGCACGATCTATGAAGACTGTGTTTGTAAGATGCTGGGCTACTGCAACAGAATCTCTATCATGAAATTTGATGAAACAAATACGGGACTGCACTGGTATTGCAACATCTCGACTGAAAAAGAACAATATATGTGGTAACAATATTTGAACAAATATTTAAAATGTTATGATAATTTGAAAAATGATATTGTTATGATACAATAAAGTTTTATGCATACTTACCTGGCAGGTATATATATAGCTTATCCTCTTGACGCACTGGCAGAATTTCAAAACTCGCGGCAACCGCTAGTACACTGGTAGTTCAGGTGATGGCCACCCCGTTCCCGTGGCGCTGGTACTTGGAACTATTCCCGTTTTCCTCAGATTTTCTCTGAACCCTGTCTCCTGAGGGGAGGAGGGTGGGAATTTAATTATATATACCTGCCAGGTAAGTATGCATAAAACTTTATTGTATCATAACAATATCATTTTTATGCATGACACTTACCTGGCAGGTATATATATAGCTGATTGACACATTTGGAGGTGGGTCACAGACAGCAACATCGTCATAATTCAAAAATTAACTAAATTTTAAAAATTATTTATTAAGTTCCTTACCTGCTAAGGTAGCTGACTTCGTAGGTCCTGCCTCTTAGCCTGCTAAACCTTAGTAGCTCTCAACTAGGATGTGACCTGTTTGTTGAGAAAGCTAACAACAAGGGTCTGACAACTGGACATGACCAATCTGCTGACAGAGAACCCTAGCCCTCATTTACCACGGGCATTCATGCTAGGAAAGTTAGTCACCTGAACCACACACACACAATAATAAACACTACACCAAAAAACTGAGCTGGTATTAATTCTCAGACAACCATAAAAAACACTATAACCTAATTAAAATAAAAACCTAGCATGTTATTAGGTTATGGGTGGAAACTCCTTTGCCCAGTACTGTACCTGAGGATACATACGGGCCTAACGTTTGACAATTATCAAAAGTTGTCTTCACGTCTCTAAGGTAATGAGAGGCAAACACAGAGTTTGTCCTCCAAAACGTCGAATCTATAATGTCCTTGAGGGCTAAATTTTTCCTGAATGCTAAGGACGTAGCTACTGCTCTCACCTCATGAGCTTTAACCTTAATCAAGCCGAAGCATTCTTCCTGACAAAGTAAATGAGCTTCTTTGATGACTTCTCTTACAAAGAAAGCCATCGCGTTTTTAGACATAGGTCTAATAGGATCTTTAACAGAGCACCACAGAGAACATGAAGTCCCCCTAATGCTTCTTGTTCTTTCTACGTAAAACCGTAAGGCTCTCACTGGGCAAAGAACCCTTTCTTGTTCTTGCCCTACTAGATCAGCCAGTCCTTCAATCTCAAATGATCTTGGCCACGGATGCGAAGGATTCTCATTCTTTGCTAAGAACTCCTGTTGAAAAGAACAAACTGCTTTGTTGTGCTTCCAACCTACTTGCTTGTCAATAGCTTGCAGCTCGCTAATCCTTTTAGCTGTAGCTAAGGCTACTACAAGAAAATAGTCTTCTTCGTTAGCTCGCAAAGACGAATGCCCATAGGTTCAAACCTATCCGTCTCCAAGAACTTGAGAACGACATCCAAATTCCAAGAAGGAGTTCTGCAAAGTCGATCCTTCTTTGTATTAAAAGATCTGAGAAGATCTCTAAGATCTGCGTCGTTGGACAGATCTAAACCTCTGTGTCTAAACACTGCAGACAACATACACTTATAACCTTTAATTGTCTGATTAGCCAAACCCAGTTCCTTCTTAAGGTATAGAAGGAAATCTGCAATTTGTGTCACGAGTAGGTATTGGATGAAGAAATCTTCCGATTCTTACACCATTTACGGAAGTTCTCCCACTTAGACTGGTACACTTTGATAGTTGATGGCCTTTGTGCTCTTGCAACTGCCTTCGCTGCTTCTCTAGAAAACCCCCTCGCTCTGACAAGTCTTTCGATAGTCTGAACGCAGTCAGACCCAGAGCGAGGGTGTTCTTGTGGAAACCTGTCGAAGTGGGGTTGTTTGAGAGATCTACTCTCGTGGGTAGACTTCTCGGAGAATCCACTGTCCATTCCAGTACCTCTGTGAACCACGTTTGTGCCGGCCAGTATGGGGCTATCAGAGTCAGCCTTGTTCCTCGACTTTCTCTGAATTTTTTCATTACCCTTCCTAAAATCTTGAACGGGGGAAAAGCGTACGCATCTAGACCCGTCCAATCTAGTAGGAAGGCATCGACTGCGACTGCAAAGAGGGTCCGGGATTGGAGAAGAACAATAGTTCGGTAACCTCTTCGTCGCTGCGGTAGCGAAAAGATCCACTACTGGTGTGCCCCAGAGCTTCCACAGTCTCTGGCATACTTGAAGATGCAACATCCACTCCGTGGAAAGCACTTGTCCGTCCCTGCTCAACAGATCCGCTCTGACGTTCTTCTCTCCTTGAATGAACCTGGTGAGCAGGGTGACGTTTTCTTTCTGCGACCACAGAAGAATCTCCTTCGCCAAGTTGCAAAGGGACAACGAGTGGGTTCCTCCCTGTTTTCGTATATATGCCAGAGCTGTGGTATTGTCCGCGTTGATCTGCACCACTTTGCCACTGATCCACGGTCTGAACGCTTTCAGAGCCAAGAAGATCGCCATCAGTTCCTTCCTGTTTATGTGCCATGCCTTTTCTTCTTCGTTCCAAAGGCCTGACTCCTCCCGAGGGCCCAGCGTCGCTCCCCAGCCTGCGTCTGACGCGTCGGAAAATAATATCCGGTCTGGGTTCCTCTGCTGGAGTGACGTACCCTCTGACAACCTCCCCGGAACTAGCCACCACTTTAATTCCTCCTTTATCTTTGAAGGAATTGGAAACCGGAAGGAATCTGGTTGCGATCTTCTTGGCCAGACTTCGTTCAGAAAGAACTGTAAGGGCCTCATGTGAAGTCTCCCTAGTGAAATGAACCGCTCTAACGAAGAGAGTGTCCCCAGCAGGCTCATCCACTCTCTCGCCGAGCATTAGTCTCAATAGGAATTCTTGCACTTTCCGCAGGCACATGGTCTGCCTTTCGGGTGACGGAAAAGCCCGAAAAGTCACTGAGGATATCAGAATCCCCAAATAAACTAGCTCCTGAGAGGGGATCAACCGTGACTTTTTCAGGTTTACCATCAGACCCAGTTGCTGAGTTAACTCCAATGTGATGTTCGTGTCCTCCAGACATTGCTGTTTTGATTGTGCTCTTATGAGCCAATCGTCGAGGTAGAGAGACTCTGACTCCTAACAAATGAAGCCACTTCGCCACATTCGACATCATTCTTGTAAAAATTTGAGGAGCCGTGCACAGACCGAAGCAAAGGGCTTTGAATTGATAAATCCTGTCCTGGATCACGAATCTCAAATATTTCCTGGACCTTGGGTGAATCGGAATATGGAAGTGCGCATCCTGAAGTCCAGCGTTACCATCCCGTCCCCGTGGTCGTACCGCTGCCAGTACTGAAATCGTTCGTCTCCATCGTAAACTTGGTCTTTTCTACGAACAAGTTTAGCTGACTTACGTCCAGTACTGGCCTCCAACCTCCTGATGACTTCGGTACTAGAAACAGACGGTTGTAAAAACCTGGGGATTCGTGATCCAGAACCGGTTCTATGGCCCCCTTTTCTAACATGCTGACAACTTGATGCCAAAGAGCCTCTCTCTTCTCTAAATCGATGTAATGAGCCCCTAGGGCTCTCGGAGCTGTAGCGAGAGGTGGTTTCTTGAGAAAGGGGATCTTGTATCCTTCCTTCGCTACCTTTACAGACCAAGGATCCGCTCCTTTGCTTTGCCAGACTTCCCAGAAGTCTAAAAGTCTGGCCCCCACACAAGTCTGGAGGACTTCTGACTCATTGCTTGGTTGAGGTTTTCGAACCTCTTTTGGCTGGAACTCTTTTTCCTCTAAATGCTGGTCGGGAAAAAGTCCTACCCCGAAAGGGCTGCTGTGATGTCTTTGTATCCTTCGGGGTCTTCTTCATTACATTAGAAGGTAAATACTTCCTTACAGAAGACGTAAAGAAGATCCTGAGTAGCCTTCTGAGTGAGGGAGAGCGAGATGTCCTTAATGATATCCTGAGGGAAAGAGCTGTCCTGAAAGCGGAGAAAACATCAACTCCGACTTTTGCGCGTTCGAGACTCCTTTAGCAGCGAACGAGCACAAAAGATGTCTTTTCTTCAAAACGCCTGCTGTAAAAAGTGAAGCCAATTCATTAGCTCCATCTCTCAAGGCTTTATCCATACAGGACATGATACTTCTCGGCAACTCGGATTCTGACGAATCTTCCATCTCCGAAGTCCGAGCCAGGGCCCCCAACGACCAGTCAAGAAAATTAAACACCTCAAAAGTCCGATAGATACCTTTGAGTAAATGGTCGAACTCTGACGAAGTCCACCACACTTTGGCTTGAATGTAAAGCATGTCTACGGGAGCTGTCCACTATGTTGGAAAAGTCTCCCTGGAGGAGGCAGGAACTCCCAGGCCAAGACTTTCCCCCGTAGCATACCCAAACACCAGACTTAGAAGTAACTTGGCCGGACGGAAAGGCAAAAGAAGTCTTCCCCGACTCTCTCTTCTCCTTCAACCACTCATTTACGCGTTGAAGGGCTTTCTTGGCCGAAATAGACAAAGTCATTTTCAAAAAAGACGATTTCTTGGCTGTCTTCGTCTTCGAAAATTGAGACAAAGGCGATGGCGGGCCTGAAGGTTGAAAATCTCCTTCAAACAAGGAAAGAAGGCACTCTGTTAGTCTCTTGTAGTCCGAAGAAGGAGCTTCCACATTCTTGTCCTCTTCCGCACTCTCCACAAATTCTTCCTCCTGCGAAGAAATATCTTGAAAACCAAGATCCTTGATGACTCTCCAAAGCGGGACTCCTTATGCAGAGCCTGCTTAGAGAGCGAATGCGGCGCTGTCTCCTTGTAAAACTCCTCTCTTCCTTGTCGAGAAAAAGTTTCGACTTGCTGCCGCCTGCGTCCTGCGTCCTCCTGAACGTATGCGTCCATCACCTCTTCCTTTGCGTCCTGCACTGCTTGTCCTTCTTAAGGGATGCACTGCGTCCTGGCTTGCGTTTTGCACGTCCTCCGTCCTCTTGGAGGACTTAACCGGGAGAGACGAGTCCTTACGTCTAACCGAAGGTTGTTCGGGCTTCTCCCATGATTATTGTTACAATCACTGCTAATCTCTCTTGCATGTCCCGCAGAACTTCCTTCGTCTCCGCTTCCTTACGAGACTCCTGATGATGAGGAGATCGAGGACGCACCGGGCTAACACGGAGAGGCGAGCGAACCAGCGGTCTACGCAGAGGAGTTCCTCTAAGCGGAGAAACACCTCTCACCGCACCGCTAGTAACTTCCAACTGACGAGAAATCCTCTTCCTTTTGATAGGGATAATTTCTTCATCCTCCTGTGATGAGGACGGAAAGTATGACCTCTTGAGAGGACGCGATACTTCCGCGAAACGCCTACTCCTTCCTGACACCGAACTATCCGAAGAATAACGGCACTTCCCAAGTATCGCCTTTTCCATGGCGTACTGCTGCAGCCTGGGAAGCAACAGGACTGCCTGAAGGGACGACTGATCGCGAGTAAACCCCTCTCGCCTCCCTTCGACTGTCGACATGCCTTCTCCCTTGGTTCTGGGAGCTTGAAGAGGTCTCGGTCTAGGAGCACGAGAGGGACGATCAGGCGCCCCTCCACAACACTGTCACCCAACACTTCCACTTTGTCTGTTAATCGTTTAATTTGATCTCCCATGGACGCAAGGGCAGCGAACACTTTCACGATTTGTGGATCAGTAGTATCCTCAGATACAGCAACGGGCGCAGGAGAAACCTGAGGGGAAGGTGCTACGTCTACATGTGAATGAGCTGGAGAAGACACATGCAAAGATTCATTCAAAGGCTTACTCGAAGATCCCGATCTCTCACTCCTAGAGACAGATCTTCTAACCCGATCTTTTTCTAATCTCTCAACATACTTCATAAGAGCCTTCCACTCTTTCTCATTCAGACACTGACATTCATTGCACCTATTGTCCCACGTACATACAAACTCCCGACACTTCTTACAAATAGTATGTGGATCTACCGATGATTTCGGCAGTCTCACCTTACACCCTTCTTTCACACAAACTCTAAACATACTTCCTGAATCAGACATACTAAATCAAAATCCAAACAAAATGCGATTGCCACGCTAACTTCGTGAATACGATACCAATATCCAAAAAGTCAGTCAACGAGCAGGAAATTCTAACAGAGAACCAACAACGATGTTGCCGGTTCGGCTGGCAGAGAAAATCTGAGGAAAACGGGAATAGTTCCAAGTACCAGCGCCACGGGAACGGGGTGGCCATCACCTGAACTACCAGTGTACTAGCGGTTGCCGCGAGTTTTGAAATTCTGCCAGTGCGTCAAGAGGATAAGCTATATATATACCTGCCAGGTAAGTGTCATGCATAAAACCTTAATCACTTTTAAAACCTTAATCACTAAGAGCAATTATATAATTTACATTGAAAGATTATTAGGGGGTTTTACCTAAAACAAAAGTTTATTTTAAATATCACAATTTTTTAAAGTAAATTGTATTTTTCCTAACTATATAAACCTAAGTGCTTTACAATAGGAAATGCTTGAGGCATAGCCTGTACACAGCCACTGAATTCTTCAAACAAGGAATTTGGTAGTTAACTACCTGTCAAGTTATTGGTACTTCCTCTGACCAGAAAATAACATTCCAATTTGCATTCAGCCCAGATAAAAGATTGAGGGGTGTAATGAAAGGCACTATGTGTAAAGGACCTAAGTTTGTATAGTTAGGAAAATGATATTGTTATGATACAATAGTTTCATACATACTTACCTGGCAGATATATACTTAGCTAAGACTCCGTCGTCCCCGACAGAAATTCAAATTTCGCGCCACTCGCTACAGGTAGGTCAGGTGATCTACCTGCCTGCCCTGGGTGGCAGGACTAGGAACCATTCCCGTTTTCTATCATATTTTCTCTCTTCCACCTGTCTCCTGCGGGGAGGCTGGGTGGGCCATTAATCGTATATATCTGCCAGGTAAGTATGTATGAAACTTTATTGTATCATAACAATATCATTTTCATACAATCAACTTACCAGTCAGATAAATACTTAGCTGATTGGCACCCTTTGGTGGAGGGTAAGAAACAGCTAACTATGGAATAGACAGGTAAACAACATATGTTGTAGGTATAAATAAACCTTGGTTCCTACCTGATAGGTGGTAGACTTCGTGGCTGCTGCCCAGGAGTCTGCATCACCTCAAGAAACTTTAGCGAGATATGTAATTTATGGCCAAGAGTTCTTGTGGGTCTGCCGATAGGGTCTTATCCGCTTACTCGGCAAAACCTAAAAGGACTTTGTCAATGGGTGCTAATCCACTTATATGACAATACACCTTATGAAGGAGCACACAACCGATCCCGATCACCTGATCCTAACCACCATGTTAGTACTAAAGATTGTTCAGAGTTATCCCCAAACTCTTCACAACAACCAGAACTCAAAAACACATAACGCATACATACATAAAATTTTCAAAAAAAAAAATTAATACTCATCTAAGAAGATATCACAAGAGTTCCTTACTGAACAATAGTGAACGGCCGCCAGTGCGACATCTAGCACTTTTGTCAGCACATATCTAATAGAAGGTATGTACAAATTTAAGGATCGGTGTTAGCTCCTATACCCAGGATCGTATCCGCAGACACGAAAGGACCTAGAGAAAAACATTTCTCGTAGGTCACATGAACATCTCTCAAGTAGTGAGATGCAAATACTGAGTTGCATCTCCAAATTGTCACTTCCAAGATGTTCTTTAGTGACATATTCTTTTGAAACGAGAGAGATGTCGCTACTGCTCTCAATTCATGAGCTTTCACTCTCAAGAGATGAAACGCGTCGTCAGGACAGATCTTATGTGCGTCTGTAATGACGTTTCTCACAAAGAACGCTAGAGCATTCTTAGACATCAGTCTTGTGGGGTCTTTTACTACGCACCAAAGACCTTGTCTAGAGCCCCCCTCTGGTTTTTTCTCTGAAGGTAGAATTTTAGTGCTCTTACAGGACAAAGAGATTTTCTGCTTCTCTACCGACGAGACTCGATAAGCCTTTAACCTCGAAGGTCTTAGGCCAGGGATTCGAGGGGTTCTCGTTTTTAGCTAAAAATAATGCTTTAAACGAGCAAATGGCTGAGTCTCCCTTGAATCCTACTTTATCCTCTAGGGCATGTAGCTCACTAATTCTTTTGGCTGTTGCTAAAGATAAGAGGAATAAGCATTTCCTTGTTAAGTCTCGAAACGAAGCCAGATGAGGAGGTTCGAACCTTTCAGATGACAGGAACTTGAGCACTACATCTAGGTTCCAGCTAGGAGGAGCCAGTTCACTAGACTTTGTAGTTTCAAAGGATCTTATAAGATCGTGGAGATCCTTATTATCTGCAAGATCTAGGCCTCTATTCCTGAAGACTGCCGAAAGTATGCTCCTATATCCCTTTATTGTGGATACAGATAGATGAGAGTCTTCTCTTAGGAACAACAAGAAATCAGCGATTTCGGTCACAGAGGTAGTGGAGGAGGACAACTTCTTCGACTTGCACCACCTTCTAAAAACTTCCCACTTAGACTGATATACTCGTCTAGTGGAGGCTCTGCGGGCTCTCGCAATCGCGCTTGCAACCTTGCGAGAAAACCTTCTCGCTCTGACAAGTCTTTCGATAGTCGAAAGGCAGTCAGAGCGAGAGCGGGGAGGTTTTGATGATACCTCTCGAAGTGTGGCTGTCTGAGAAGATCCCTCCTCCTTGGAAGGGATCTGGGAAAATCTACTGTCCACTCCACCACCTCTGTGAACCAATCTTGTGCCGGCCAAAAGGGGGCTATCAGGGTCATCCTTGTCCCCTTTGAAGCCACAAATTTCTTCAGTACTTGTCCCAGGATCTTGAAAGGTGGAAAAGCGTAGACGTCTACATGAGACCAGTCTAGCAGGAAGGCGTCGACTATCAGAGCTCTGGGGTCTTCTACCACAGAGCAAAAGACTTCCAGTCTTTTGGAGAGGAATGTGGCGAAGAGATCCACATGAGGAGTCCCCCAAAGAGACCAGAGACTCTGACACACTTCTGAGTGGAGGGTCCACTCTGTGTGAAGGACCTCGTTCCTCCTGCTCAGCCTGTCTGCCCTTACATTCCTTACTCCCTCAACAAATCTCGTAAGAAGGGAGATGTTCCTCTGGGAAGTCCAAAGCAGCAGGTCTCTTGCTAGTTCGTAAAGGAACAAGGAGTGAGTCCCTCCTTGTTTCCGAATGTAGGCAAGCGCGGTGGTGTCTTCCACATTTACTTGAACTACTCTGTTTGACACAAAAGGTTCTAGGTTCTTCAGTGCCAGGTGTACGGCAAAGAGTTCTTTGCAGTTTATGTGCCAGGACACCTGTGCTGCTTCCCAGGTGCCTGACACCTCTCTCGTACCTAATGTTGCTCCCCAACCCTTCTCTGACGCGTTGGAGTATAACACTAGGCTTGGGTTCTGAACCTCCAGGGAGATTCCCTTGTTCTCCTTCAACGGGGGCAACCACCATTCTAAGTGAGGCTTCATCTCCACTGGAATGGGGAAGAAGTCTGATAGACGTCCGGTCTTCCAACTCCATGACCTCTTGAGGAAAAATTGAAGCGGACGTAAATGAAGTCTTCCTAGAGGAAAGAACTGTTCGAGCAAGGAAAGGGTCCCTAGAAGGCTCAACCATTCCCTCGCCGAAGTCCGTTCTTTCCCTAAGAAGAGAGAGACTTTCTCCAAGCCTTTCACGAGTCTCTCTTGCGAAGGAAATACTTGAAAACCCAGAGAATCCATCTGAATCCCCACATAGACTATGTTCTGTCTGGGGGTCAGCTGCGACTTCTCGAGGTTTACGAGTAATCCCAACGAGTTGATCAGTTTCAGGGTCAAAATAAGGTCCTCCAAACACTGCCTCTCTGATCTGGCTCTGATGAGCCAGTCGTCCAGATACAGAGAGTTATTTACACCCTTGAGGTGAAGAAACCTCGCCACATTTTTCATCAGGCTTGTGAAGACCTGAGGAGCTGTGGACAGGCCGAAACACAAGGCCCTGAACTGAAAGATCCTTCCCCCCGTCATGAAACGGAGGTACTTCTTCGACGAAGGGTGAATCAGGACGTGAAAATAGGCGTCCTGGAGATCCAGAGAAACCATCCAATCTCCTTGGCGCAGAGCCGAAAGGACTGAGGCAGAAGTCTCCATGGAGAACTTCTCCTTCTGAACAAATTTGTTCAGAGCGCTGACGTCTAGAACTGGTCTCCAGCCCCCCGAGGCCTTTGCAACCAGGAAAAGGCGATTGTAGAACCCCGGGGAGTTTTGATCCAGCACTAGCTCTATCGCTCTCTTGTCCCACATCTGATGTACCATTAGTCGAAGAGTATCCCTCAGCACAGGGTCCTTGTATTTGGCGGACAGTTCCCGCGGAGTTGAAGTCAGAGGAGGACTGTCCTGGAAGGGGATACAGTATCCCTACCTTATCACAGACGTTGAAGAAGCGTCCGTGTTGATACGTGCCCAGGCCTCCGCAAATCCTAGGAGCCTGGCACCTACTGGTGTTTGGAGGGGCATAGATTCACTTTCCCTTCTTAAAGGAGCCTTCCTTTTAGAGGGAGCTCTGGAGGGAGGGCCTCCTCTAAAGGGCTGAAGAGACGTACTCGGCCCTTTCTTCTCAACCGTTGCAGCAGGTCTCTTCTTTCTTGAAGATTGAATGAGGTCTTGCGTCGCCTTCTCAGTTAGTGATCGGGAAATGTCCTTCACTAACTGAGAAGGAAACAAAAAGTCAAACATGGGAGCGTAAATAAGTGCTGCTCTTTGAGAGTAGGAGACCGCCTTGGTCAGAAAAGCACTGAATACTGCCCTCTTCTTCAGTAGTCCCACTCCAAATAGAGAGGAGACTTCTAAGGAGCCATCTTGTACTGCCTTGTCGATGCACGACAAGATACAAAGAAGGACTTTCGGGTCGAGACCCTCTGAGTCATGCGCCTTCTTAGACATCACCCCAAGGGACCAATCCAAGAAATTGAAAACTTCCAAAACATGGAAGAGTCCCTTGAGGAGATGATCTAGCTCGGAAATGCCCCAAGTCACGCGAGCAGAGTTCAGTCCCTGTCTTCTTGAAGCATCAACTAATGTAGAGAAGTCTGCTTCAGCCAAGGATGGGAGAGAAAGACCCATATTCTCCCCCGTTTTATACCAAATGCCCCTTCTGCCAGCGAGTCTCGCTGGGGGCATGCAGAAGACCGTCCTGACAAGATCCTTCTTCGTTTCCATCCATGCGTTAAGAGACTGAAGAGCCCTCTTCATAGAGATGGTAGGTCTCATTTTCAAGAAAGATGAAGACTTAGGGGCCTTTGCACTTGAAAACAGAGAGCGCGGAGGAGGAGCAGCAGGAGTTAACGTGTCCCCATATTCCTGAAGCAGAAGGGCTGTCAAGACTTTGTAACTTGAGAGTCCTTCCCTACCACGAGCCTCGTCTTCTGAACTCTCGTCTACACCAGGATCCAAAGGAGAATCTGCTTCAAAATCAGGAAGTCTTCTATCTGTGGGAGACAAACTCCTGATAGGAGAGGGACTGAGAGAATGTACTGAGTCCCTCTTGAAAAAAGTTGGCGCCTCGCGTCTGACTGGCGCTTCAAGCCTGGCTGATGCCTCGCGCCTGGCTGGCTCCTCGCATCTTGCTGGCGCCTCGCGCCTGGATGACACCTCGCGCCTGGCTGGCTCCTTGTGCCTGGCTGACTCCTCGCCCCTGGCTGGTTCCTCGCGCCTGGCTGGCTCCTCGCCCCTGGCTGGCGTCTCGCGCCTGGATGACGTCTCTCGCCTGGCTGGCGTCTCGCGCCTGGCTGGCATCTCGCTACTGTCTGGCGCCTCGCTCCTGGTATACGCCTCTCTCGCGCTTGGTCTCTCATGCCTGGTTGGCGCCTTGCGCCTGGCAGGTGAAAGAAGACGAGACTTCTTAACAGGAAGCGCAATGTCCTTCTTGCGAGGAGGATCTCTAGCAAGGACTCCGACCAAGGAGGCTAGCTGCTCTTGAACGGCTAGTAGGATCCTCTTAGAAGTTTCTCCAACGTCCTCTTCAATGGGAGGAGAGCGAGACCTCGAAGGAGTACGCTCAGCTATGTCCATGCAGGGAGACGTCGATACTACCTTCGCCTTCTTGATCGAAGAGGGAGCTTCATCCGAGAAGCATTCGGGGCTCGAGTTCAAAGAAGGTTCTTTCCAATGCCTTTTCAGGGGCCTGGAAAGATCCGAGTCCTTCCACCCTCGTTTAGGTGAAGGAGAGGGAGACGAAGAGAAACACTCTCGCAGGACGCTTTTTCTAAAGCGGTCCTGAGCAGTCTGTTGCAAGACAGAGCCTGCTGAAGGGATGTCTGACCGTTGGGAGTTCTCCACGACCTCCTTAAGGCTTTCGACTTTCCTTCTCCTCTGGGCATGGGAGCTTTCAAGAGGTCTAGGCCTAGGAGCGTCGCAGAGACGTTCAAACGCCCCCTCCACAACACTGGGAGCACTCACTTCACTGAACAAGTCACTGTCACTATCCTTACCTTGCATGGCCGCCATTTTGGATCTCATCCTGTGAATAGTAGCCTTCAGGTCGGCGATTTCAGAGGCCGATTCTGATTGCAAAACCTGTGAAGGTCCCGATACAGAGGGAGAATCAAAAACATTATCAATAGGAGAGATAGACTCATTAAAAGGCTCAATAGGCCTTGTACTCACACCCTTTGATGCAGCCCGTCTAACTCTATCCCTCTCTAACTTCCTCAAGTAAGAAGTTAGAGTCTTCCATTCTTCCGCATTCAACCTTTCACATTCATGACAGGTATTAGTTAAAGAACATTCAAACCCTCTACATTTACGACATACAGTGTGAGGATCAACCGAAGCCTTCGGTATCCTCACCTTGCAGCCTACATTCACACATTCTCACACTAACACTTGAATCAGACATTCTGTAGAAAAATCAAAAAGCAAGTCCAAATCCAGTCCACAGTAGCGAATGCCAAAACAACGATCCAGGTACGTCACCAAAAAGTCCAATGAAAAGAAGATCAATTGCTTTGAAATAAGATTTCAGGTCAGGAGGTAGTAACAACAATGTTGATACCACCGGCGACAAAGAAAATATGATAGAAAACGGGAATGGTTCCTAGTCCTGCCACCCAGGGCAGGCAGGTAGATCACCTAACCTACCTGTAGCGAGTGGCACGAAATTTGAATTTCTGTCGGGGACAACGGAGTCTTAGCTAAGTATATATCTGACAGGTAAGTTGATTGTATGAAAATATAATATACGTTCAAAAAATGATATTGTTATGTTACAATAAAGTTTTGTACATACTTACCTGGCAGATACAGTGGACCCCCCGTATTCGCGTTCTCCGGATTCGCGGATTTCTCTCGGGAACGTTTCCCTGCATTATTCGCGGAAAATTGGCGCATTCGCGGTATTTTTCTATGAGGAATATCCACAAATTCCTGGTTTTTGTTATCAATTTCATCATAAAATGCACTTTTTGTCATAAAACTATTAAAAAAACCAAGTATGACCATTTTTAGTGGTTTTTCTTAAGTTTTAACTAACAAAATAGGCTGTTTTTAGCATTTTTATAGGGGTTCCAAACATTCGCGGATTCTAACTATTCGCTGGGGGGTCTGGTACGCATCCCCCGCGAATACGGGGGGACCACTGTATATACTTAGCTATAGACTCCGTTGTCCCGACAGAAATTCAAATTTCGTGGCACACACTTACAGGTAGGTCAGGTGATCTACCACCCTGCCACTGGGTGGCAGGACTAGGAACCATTCCCGTTTTCTAATCAGATTTTCTCTTCCACCTGTCTCCTGAGGGGAGGCTGGGTGGGCCATTTAATGGTATATATCTGCCAGGTAAGTATGTACAAAACTTTATTGTAACATAACAATATCATTTTTGTACATTCAACTTCCCTGTCAGATATATACTTAGCTGATTGGCACCCTTGGTGGTGGGTAAGAGACAGCTAACTACTGAAATAGACAGGTAAACAACATACGTTGTAGGTAATAATAAAAAACCTTGGTTCCTACCTAATTAGGCGGAAGACTTCGTGGCTACTGCCCAGGAGTCTGCTTCGCCTCAAGAGCCTCAGCGAGGTAGTGACCTCATGCTAAGAGTTCTTGTGGGTCTATCAATGGGGTCTTATCCACTTACTCGACAGAGCCTAAGGATTTTGTCAACGGGTGCTGATCCACTTATATGACAAACACCTTGCCTATTGGCAAATCAAGGAGCACAACACCGATCCCGACCACCTGATCCTAACACCCGGGTTAGTTATCCCCAACATCCTTTCAAGCAACCCTAAAAACTCAACACCACAAATTAAAAACACAACTAATAATTAAGGATCAGTATCAGCCCCTTTTCCCAGCACTGAATCCGCAGATACGTACGGACCGAGAGAAAAACATTTCTCATATGTTACCCTGACATCCTTCAGGTAATGAGACGCAAAGACTGAGTTGCATCTCCAGTAAGTTGCATCAAGGATGTTCTTCATAGACATATTCCTATGAAATGCCAATGAAGTAGCAACCGTTTTTACCTCATGAGCCCTTACTCTGAGCAGTCTGAAGGAGTCATCTAGGCATTTATCATGAGCCTCTGTTATCACACTTCTTACAAAGAAAGCTAAAGCGTTCTTGGACATGGGTCTCTTCGGGTCCCTTACCGCACACCAGACTTTGTTGACAACCCTCAAGCTGATTCTTCTTACGAAGGTAAAACTTAAGACTGGGCAAAGAGACCTATCTATCTCTTTCCCTACCAGGTTAGAAAGGCCTTTCACTTCAAAGCTCCTGGGCCAGGGCTTTGAAGGGTTTTCATTCTTAGCCAGAAACAATGTCTGGAAAGAACAGATAGCAGAATCTCCTCTAAAGCCGACACGTGAATCTAGAGCGTGGAGTTCGCTCGTTCTCTTGACAGTAGCGAGGGACAAAAGGAAAATACACTTCCTCGTGATATCTCTAAACGAGGCAAGGTGCGGAGGTTCAAACTTGTCTGAGGTCAGGAATTTCAGGACCATGTCAAGATTCCAGCTAGGAGTACGAGGAGTTCTAGACTTGGAAGTCTCGAAAGACCGTATAAGATCGTGCAAATCTTTATCCTCAGCTATTTTTAGGCCCCTATTCCTAAAAACAGCGGATAACATACTCTTGTATCCTTTGATGGTGGAAACTGCTAAGTGCGATTCCTCTCTAAGGAAAATAAGGAAATCGGCAATGTTGGTCACAGAGGTATTGGAGGAGGACAGCTTCTTCGATCTACACCATCTCCTAAAGACTTCCCACTTCGACTGATAAACCCGCAGGGTTGAAGACCTGCGGGCTCTAGCGATAGCGCTGGCAACTTTTCGCGAAAAGCCTCTCGCTCTGACGAGTCTTTCGATAGTCGAAAGGGGCAGTCAGGGCGAGAGCAGGGAGGTTTTTGTGAAACCTCTCGAAGTAGGGTTGTCTGAGCAGATCTGTCCTGTTTGGAAGAGATCTGGGGAAGTCCACGATCCATTCCAGCACCTCTGTGTACCAATCTTGACCGGGCCAAAAGGGGGCGATGAGAGTCAATCTCGTTCCCTTTGAGGACATGAACTTCCTGAGCACTTCCCCCAGAAGCTTGAATGGGGGAAAGGCGTAGGCGTCTATGCCCGACCAATCTAGGAGTAGGGCATCGACTGCTATGGCTCTTGGATCCTCGACTGACAAGAAGAAGTTGTCCATTCTTCTGGAGAGGAGCGTGGCGAATAGGTCTATCTGAGCCCTCCCCCACAGAGACCAGAGCCTTTGACATACTTCTGAGTGGAGGGTCCACTCTGTAGTAGGACCTGGTTCCTCCTGCTCAATCTGTCTGCTCTCACGTTCCTCGTTCCTTGGACGAATCTCATAAGGAGGGTAATAATTCTTTCCTCTGTCCAGATCAACAGATCTCTCGCCAGTTCGAAGAGGGAGAAAGAATGGGTTCCCCCCTGCTTTCGGATGTAAGCCAGAGCCGTGGTGTTGTCCGAGTTGACTTAGACCACCCCGCCTCTGACTTCTGACTCGAAGAACTTTAGGGCTAGATGTAGAGCCAAAAGTTCTTTGGAGTTTATATGCCAGGACACCTGTTCCCTTGTCCAGGTGCCTGACACTTCCCTTGCTCCTAGTGTTGCTCCCCATCCTGTCTCCGATGCGTCGGAGAACAACACTTGGTTGGGGCTCTGAATGGCAAGGGACAAGCTCTCGTTCTCCTTGAGAGGGGTCAACCACCACTTTAAGGGGGACGTCCGCTTATATAGAAATAATGCTCCGATTTTTATGAAATGATTATATATTATACATATATATAAGGTGATGTTCCAAAAAAAAAATTTCAGTGATCGAATGATTATTTTGGTTTTTATTGAAAAATAAGAAAAAATCAAAATGATATTGTTAAGATACAATAAAGTTTGTTCATACTAACCTGGCAGATATATATACAGCTGTATTCTCTGAAGTCTGACAGAATTTCTAAAAACTTACGACACACGTAGTGGGAGTAGGGTGGTTAGTACCCATTCCCGCCGCTGGGAGGCGGGGATCAGGAACCATTCCCATTTTCTATCAGATTTCTATCTCCACTGTCTCCTGAGGGGAGGTGGGTGGGTACTTAAAATATATATATCTGCCAGGTAAGTATGAACAAACTTTATTGTATCTTAACAATATCATTTTGTTCATGAAACTTACCTGTCAGATATATATATAGCTGAATCCCACCTTTGGCGGTGGGAGAGACAGAAAAGGATTTTAGGAAACATATAAATGTAGATGATTGACATCTTGGTTCCTTACCTGTTAGCATAGCTGACTTCGTGATTACTGTCACCCAAGCCTGCTTCTGGTTCACTAGAGTTACCAACAAGGTAGTGACCTGTGTAGTTGGTGCGCTCTAGATGATCTGTCAACGGGGACGGGACCACAATGTGACTAGACCATGACCATACTTCTGAGGGCAACGAGGCAAAACCACCACCTAAGTTAGCCTAACAAAATACTCCCATATACCAAAGGCTAAAAGAAGGGACGACCGCATTCGGCGGCCGACCCTAAAACCATAAACATTACAAATATTAAAAACTCACCTACCCTTTTCTATGGGAAAGGATGAGCGCTACCTCCTGCCCCCAAAATAGTGTCTGCGGCGACGTATGGTCCAAGAGAGTAACAGTTTTCATATGTCGTTCTCACCTCCCGTAGGTAGTGCGAGGCGAACACTGAGTTACTCCTCCAAAAAATGGCACTTAAAATGTCTTTAAGGGCCATATTTTTCTGAAAGGCTATTGAGGTCGAAATAGCCCTTACTTCGTGCGCGTTAACTTTTAACAGCCTAAAGTCACTGTCTTTGCAAGAAGAGTGCGCCTCCTTTATGGTGTTTCTTAAAAAGAATGCCAGTGCATTCTTGGACATGGGCATATTTGGTCTCTTGACCGAACATCATAAGTTCTCCGCAGAACCTCTACAATTCTTTGTTCTACGAAGATATTCTCTAAGAGCCCTAACAGGACACAGGACTCTTTCTGGCTCTTGACCAATGATCTCTGCCATACCCTTGATCTCGAACGTTTTAGGCCAAGGATTGGAAGGGTTTTCGTTCTTAGCCAGAAAAGACATACCCAAAGAGCAGACCGCATTATGCCCTTTGAAGCAGACGTGTTTACTAATAGCCTGTATTTCGCTAACTCTCTTCGCCATCGCCAGAGCAGTTAGGAATACAGTTTTCTTCGTCAAATCTCGCAAAGATGTAGAGTAAAGAGGTTCAAAGCGACTTGACATTAAAAACTTGAGGACCACATCCGGTTCCACGAAGGTAACTTTGGTAGCGGCACCTTGGTCGTCTCGAAAGATCTCAATAGATCATGGAGATCCTTGTTATTAGCGAGGTCAAGACCTCTATGGCGAAAAACCACAGATAAGACACTTCTTAGCCTTTAATGGTTGACACTGCAAGCTTCAGGTCTTGTCTAAGATAAAGTAGGAAGTCGGCGATCTGGCTCACAGAGGTTGTGGTAGAGGAAACTCCTTTCTTCCTACACCAGCTTCTAAAAGCTGCCCACTTCGATTGGTAAACCGCGATTGATGAAGGTCTCCTCGCGGTGGCGATAGCTTTAGCCACAGGTTTCGAAAAACCTCTCGCTCTGGCCAACTTCTGGATAGTCTGAACGCAGTCAGACTCAGAGCGGAGAGGTTTTTGTGGTACCTCTCGAAGTGGGGCTGTTTGAGTAGATCTCTCCTTAACGGAAGAGATCTCGGAAAATCCACCAGGTAGGACATCACCTCTGTGAACCAGTTCGCTGCGGGCCAAAAGGGGGCGATTAACGTCAACCTCGTCCCCTCCGAAGCTGCGAACTTTCTCATCACTTCCCCCAGAATCTTGAAGGGGGGAAATGCGTAGAGATCTAGGCCCGTCCAATCCCCTAAAAGGGCGTCTACTGCTACTGCCCCAGGATCGAGAACCGGGGAGCAGTAAAGAGGGAGTCTCGCCGTTCTTGATGTTGCAAAAATGTCCACCAAAGGACATCCCCAAAGACCCCACAGCTCCTGGCATACGTCCTGATTGAGGGTCCACTCTGTTGGCAGCAACTGTCCTTGTCGACTGAGGAGATCCGCACGGACGTTCTCTACTCCGGCAATGAACCTTGTCAAGATCGTGATTTCTCTCGCCTTCGCCCAAAGCAGAATCTCTTTCGCTAGAGCGAACAGGGAGCGAGAGTGTGTTCCTCCTTGTTTCTTCAAGTATGCCAGGGCTGTGGTGTTGTCCGAGTTGACTTGGACTACTCAACGGGAGACTTTGTTCTGAAAGAACTGGAGCGCTAACTGAACAGCTGCCAGCTCTTTGAAGTTGATATGCCAGGCTACCTGTTCCCCTCTCCAGGTGCCTGACACTTCCTCCCCCCCTAGTGTTGCTCCCCACCCCGTGGATGACGCGTCAGAGAACAACACTAGGTCGGGGTTCCGAAGCTTGAGGGATATGCCCTCAAACAGCTTCCACGGATCGAGCCACCATCTTAGATGGCTCTTTACCTCTTCTGAGACGGTTAACATCATGTCGAAGTTGTCCTTGTCTGTCCAGTTGTCCGACAGGAAGAACTGAAGAGATCGGAGGTGTAGCCTCCCCAGGGAAACAAACTTCTCCAGCGAGGAAATGGTCCCCAGCAGACTCATCCATTCCCTCACCGAGCATGAATCCTTCCCTAGAAAGACTGACACTTTTTCTATGCCTTGTTGCTGACGTTCCTGGGACGGAAAAGCCCGAAAAGCCACTGAATCCATCTGAATCCCCAGATACACGATGGACTGTGTTGGGGTCAGATGTGACTTTTCGAAGTTCACCAGAAGTCCCAGGGACGCAGCTAAAGACAGAGTCGTTTGCAGGTCCTTCAGACACCGGGTCTGTGAAGAGCTCGTATGAGCCAGTCGTCCAGATAGAGCGAGATCCTGATGTTGGAAAGATGGAGCCACCTCGCCACGTTCTTCATTAAGATGGTGAAGACAAATGGGGCCGTACTCAGTCCGAAACAAAGAGCCCTGAACTGAAAGACCTTCCCTTTCAGGACGAACCGAAGGTACTTCATAGATTGGGGATGTATCGGGACGTGAAAGTAGGCGTCCTGCAGGTCGAGTGATACCCTCCAATCTCTAGGTCTTAAGGCCCCCAGAACTGACTGAGGTGTCTCCATCTTGAACCTCTGCTTCTCTATATAGAGGTTTAGACAACTTACGTCCAAGACCGGCCGCCACCCTCCCGATTGTTTCGGTACAAGAAACAATCTGTTGTAAAATCCTGGCGTTGCCAGGTCTAAGACCTGTTCCACTGCTCGCTTCTCGAGCATCTGCTCGAGCAGGTCGAAAAGTATCTTCTGCTTTTCTCGAGGATACGACGGGGACAAGTCCCTGGGAGTGGAAGTCAGCGGGGGCGGCTTTACGAAAGGTATCTTGTACCCCTTCTCTATGACGTTGAGAGACCAGGTGTCCGCCTCTCTTTCTCTCCAGGCCTCTCCAAACAACTGCAGCCTGGCTCCTACCGTGACTGAAGGGAAGGATCTCTCACTTCTTGCCCTAGACTTAGCCGGGGCTCTACCTCTAGGAAGACTTCTTCCTCGGGGTGACGATCTAGCGGAAGTCCCTCCACGAAAGGGCTTCTGCTTTCTATTCAATTGGACTCCTGAAGACGTGGAAGGGCCCGCAGGATGTCTCGACGACTGAGCCAAAAGGTCTTGAGTGGCTTTTTCCTGAAGACTTACTGCCAGATCCTTCACCATAGCCTGGGGGAAGAGATGACTCGAAAAAGGCGCATACAAAAGTTCTGTCTTCTGTGAGGGAGAGACAGACTTAGCCGCAAAGTTGCAATAGAGCGATCTTTTCTTCAACACGCCTGCTGAAAAATGAGAGGCTAACTCCTCTGAGCCATCCCTGATGGCCTTGTCCATGCATGACAATACACTGGACAGCTCCCCAAAGCTGATCGAATCTGGCTTACGAGACTGGTTGTCTAAAACTCCGAGACACCAGTCTAAGAAGTTAAAGACTTCCAAGGACCTAAAAAGTCCCTTCAAAAGATGGTCAAGTTCGGAAGTCGTCCACGACACTTTAGCTGAGGCTAAAAGAGATCTCCTTGAGGCATCCACAACGCTGGCGAAATCTCCTTGCGCTGACGTAGGAACCTTCAATCCTAACTCTTCGCCGGTTTCATACCACATCCCTGCCTTACCGCTAAGTCTAGACGGAGGCAGGGCGAAAGTGGTCCTTCCCTTTGCTTTCCTAGACTCCATCCAGGTGTTAACCTTTCGGAAAGCTCTTGGTAGACAACGACGTCTTCATTTTCACAAACCCTGGTGTCTTGCTTGCTTTCGACGACGAAAACTGCGATGGAGGAGAAGGAGGGGCAGAAGGAAGGAAGGTATCCCCAAACGAATCACGAAGCAGCCAGAGCCAATACTTGGTAGTCTGAAGAAGCCGACGTCGAAGGTTGTTCTTCGTCAACATCCTCAGAAGAACAGCTTAGTTTCCCCTTCTTCCTTATACCCGAGTGAAACCCCGAAGGAAGAGGCAAAAGTCCTTTCGCTCCAAGTCTCATGTCAGAACGATGACGAGAAGAAGAGGGTAGCGGACCCTTAACAGAATCCTTAACAGTCACAGGGTCAGAAATCACCACTTGAGGAGAACGTGAAGATGTAGGAAAAGCCTTGGGAACAGCGTCCGAGTGATAGCGAACTTCCACATTCGCGTCCAAAGTGCTCTTACGACTATGTTTACTAGCGTCCATCGGAGCGTCCAAACCACTAGCGTCCAAATCGAAGCCCCCAACCGAGCGTCCAGCGAAGCGCCCAACGAGCGCAACAAAAGCGTCAAAAGAGCGTCGAGCGAGCGTCTCTCCTAACGTCCAGCGAAGCGTCCCTACGAACGTCCCGCGAAGAAACAGGACCTGCCACCTGACGAGCGTCCCGTTGAGCGTCGACACGAGCATGTCGAAGAGGAGCAGAACGTACTGAAGTTCGTCCGACAGGAACAACATCGTTGCCAGCAGTAACGTCGAAGTTGGAATGCCGAGCGTCTTCTCGACGAGAAGAGAGGGGAGCGTGATGGAACCTCTCTCTTTCATGACGTCTACCGCCACCTCTAGACGAACACTGGGGAGCAGAACGAAGTCTAGAGGGCGAAATACCAGGAGACGGGGACGAAAGAGGAGCAGGTGGAGAAGACTGTCTTGTTCTCTTGATCGGAAGTCTGTCGTCTTTCTTGCGACGAGGAACCGTCTCCTTCTGCTTAAGTAAAGCGTCCAGTTGCCGTTGCATAGCAAGGATTATCTCAGTCTTGAGAAGTCTCCTTACGAGGAGACGAGCTGTGCCTGTGAGAAGGCGAGGGGCGAGGGGACGCCTTCTTCCTTCTCCCAGGAACAGCCTTGGCTCTAGAGCGACTGGGGCGCTCAAAGGCGTCATCATCAGATGACGTCCTAGACTTCTTCTGGGGCAGAAAGGCTACGCTTTCCGGAGAAGAATGCCAATCAGACATAGCATGACGTGAAGCGTCTTGATCTTGAAGAGTCCTCTTCAAAGGTCGCGAATCGGACGAGAATTCCACCCCTTGCGCGGGGAGGACGCGTCGGAAGACGAGAAACAATCTCTCAGGATGCGTGCTCGAGCACGCTCCTTAGCAGCCTGGGATGCGTCCACAGGAACTGCTGAAGGGACGTCAGATCGGTGGGGGATCCCCGTAACCCTCCTTCGGCCTTTGACATGCCCTCTCCCTGAGTCCTGGGAGTCCGGCAGAGGTCCCAGCCTAGAGGCGCTATAGGGCCGATCTGACGCCCCCTCCACTTCACTAGGGGCACTATCACTGCACTTAGATTGCCTATTTTCAATTGAAGGGCAAGAACTTTAGATTCAAGCGTTTTCAATGAATCCAGAATAAGCGAAAGGGCATTACCCTCCGCAGACACCACTTGAGGGCCCGAAGGCAACACTATGGGGTTAGGAGACACAAAATCTAAAGGAGGGTTAGAAGGGGTTACATTAAGACCCTGTCTGCTACCTGATTTACTCCTGGAGGAAGACCTCCTGATCCTGTCACGCTCTAATTTATTTACGTAGGATTCATACGTCTTCCATTGTACATCATCCAAACTTTCGCACTCATTACAGCGAAAATCATACTTACAAACTTGTCCCCTACAACCTTTACACAATGTGTGAGGATCAACCAAGGCTTTTGGTAGCCTCACCTTGCATTCATCTTTCAAACACCCTGGCGCTAGCCGAACTAGATCCAGACATATTTAAGGAAAAAAACCAAGCCAAATTCAAAACAATCCAAAGTCACGTATGCCAAGCTATCGATCCAAGAACAAAAAACCAAAAAGTCAAGAGGATACTCAAGCCAATGAAAAGTTTTCCAAAATCCTGAGGCGGAGGTGTGTAAACAGTTGTTTACAACACCGGCGACAGAAGAAATCTGATAGAAAATGGGAATTGTTCCTGAAACCCGCCTCCCAGCGGCGGGAATGGGTACTAACCACCCTACTCCCACTACGTGTGTCGTAAGTTTTTAGAAATTTTGTTGGACTTCAGAGAATACAGCTATATATATATCTGACAGGTAAGTTTCATGAACAAAATTAAGTGTAGCTCTTCCTTCATTTTTAGAGCTATTGCAATGCAGCTTTATACACAGAAAGTATATCATAGTAGAAAAAAAATGTTGTGAACAGTTTTTCCATTTTTTGCTTTTTTTGGATGGGGGGCGAGGGGGAATTTTCCCCCCAAAATTTTGTTGATTTGGTTATAACGAGTTCCTCATCAACCTAAGAAAAAATCTAGCCCCAACAAAATATTTACCTTTCTTTCCTCTTTCCAATGGTATATTTAACTTTAAAATTGGCCTACAAATAAAATAAATAGTTAGCGTTTGAAGTGCAAAAGAGTGAAAACTGAGAAAAACGGCCGTAAATGTCAAGTTTTTTTTTTGGCACTCGTGGTAAAAAACTGATCTTTGAGCAAAACCATGATACAAACAAATGTTAAGTACTCACTAACGCTTAGTTCAGAATGCCTTTCCTTCTTTCTATTAGTTCTTAGTGTTTTTTTGCTTGGTTTCCGGCACCAAGTCCCCCCCCCCCCCTAAAAAGGGGGTATTATTTGCTCGAGGCGAGGCTATCATCAAGCACCAGCTGACTCTTTGTTGCCTGGTTTGAAACCAAGCAAGTAAGAATTTGTCATCATACACTCCCTGTTCATCTTCCTTTATTACTTTCACCAACTGCGAGTGTAACTGTGAAGGTGAAAAATCCTCAGATGATTGCGCAGCAGACGATGTAGAGGCAATGAGGGCGGGGCTCTCAGCAGCCAAACAAGAGCCTCGTGTTGTTGTTGGTGGTGGTGCTGGTGGTGGTGATGATGGTGGACAGCGCTGGATACATCAGCCAACAATGGTGGTGGCAATGCGACGCTGCCACATCAAAAAAAGAAAAAAAACAGTCCACCTTCGACCCTATGTCTCTTTTTAGCAAAATTTGCTAAACGGGCCATAGTTGCACGATTCCGTTTTGGCATATTGTCTCACTTTCACTCTAGTATACACACAAACGTATATAAATTGTATTTAGAGTTACTTGATGTAAGAAAACAAGCAAAAAACACGGCAAATAGCGAAAAAATCCTTGAAGTAAAGAGCAGCATACCTCCCCTTTTGCAACTCTGGGACACACTGACTCCCATGGCTCCCTGCTGAGCATGCTACCCGCTCAGAACACCATTCACCAAGGAATCAGTCATTGTTGGTGCCAGATGTAAGAGATTAAGCGAAATAAAAATCAAAATAATTAATAAATTGGGCAGATAAAAGACAAAATGATAATAGTCATTAGGAGCCAAACGTCAGTCCTACGTCACAGTGTGAAGGGGGTGGGGCCAAAACCCCATTAATTTTAATATTTCGAAAAAATGCTTTTGCCACGTGATAACAGGTGTTGCTCATGTCTTACGGCCATTTAACCAGATTTTGAAAATTTAAAAAATATTCATCAAAAATCAAAGAGGAAGCCCCCCTTAAGTGAACTTTTACCTCCTGGGGAATCGGGAAAGAGTCTGTCCTGTCTTCCAATTCCAAACCCTCTGTAGGAAGAATTGTAGGGGGCGAAGGTGGAGCCTCCCTAGGGAAAAGAACTGCTCCAGCGAGGAAAGGGTCCCCAGTAGGCTCAACCATTCCCTCGCTGAGCTGCGCTCCTTCCTTAAGAAGGTTGAAACTTTTTGAAAGCCTCAAATGAATCTTTCCTGCGAAGGAAAAACTCGAAAACCCCGAGAATCCATCTGAATCCCCAGATATACCAGGTTCTGGCTGGGGATCATCTGGGACTTCTCGAGGTTGACGAGCAATCCGAGAGACCGTATCAGGTCTAACGTTGTTGCCAAGTCCTCCAAACACTGGCTTTCTGACTTGGGCCTGATGAGCCAATCGTCTAAGTAAAGGGAGATGTTGACTCCCTTCAAATGAAGCCACCGCGCTACATTTCTCATCAGGCTCGTGAATACCTGAGGAGCTGTAGACAGGCCGAAGCACAAAGCCCTGAACTGGTAGATCCTGCCCTGGATCATGAAGCGAAGATATTTCCTCGACGAAGGATGAATGGGTACGTGGAAATAAGCATCTTGTAAATCTAGTGAGACCATCCAATCTCCGGGACGTAGAGCCGAAAGAACCGAGGTGGTCGTTTCCATGGAGAATTTTTTCTCCTCCACGAACTGGTTCAGAGCGCTCACGTCTAGCACAGGCCTCCACCCCCCCGAAGCCTTTGGGACTAGGAAAGGGCGATTGTAAAATCCTTGGGAGTGGGGATTCTGCACTAACTCGATGGCCTCCTTGTTCCACATCTGATCCACCATCTGTAGGAGCGTTTCTCTCAGGGCAGGGTCTTTGTATTTCGAGGACAGTTCCCGTGGGGTCGAAGTTAGGGGAGGTCTGTCCCTGAAGGGGATGAGATATCCCTTCCTCAGAACCGACAGCGACCAGGAGTCGGCTTCTCTCATGGCCCAGGCTTCTGCGTACTTCAGGAGCCTGGCACCCACTGGTGTTTAGAAGACTTGTAACTCACTTGCCTTTCTTGAAAGGCCAGAAGGCTGACCTTCCTCGCTTCTCAGAGCTTTATCTTTTAGAGGGGGGTCGTGTAGCAGGACCTCCTCTAAAGGGCGGCTGAGGAGTACGAGTGTCCTTCTTTACAGAAGGCACAGCAGGGCGATTTTTCTTGGCCGATTGCACATGAAGATCCTGAGTCGCCTTCTCAGTTAGTGAGCGAGAAATATCTCTCACTAACTGAGAAGGGAACAGATGATCCGACAAAGGAGCGTAAAGCATGGAAGCTCTCTGAATCGGAGAAACAGCTTTCGTAAGGAATGAACCGAAAACTGATCTCTTTTTGAGAATACCAGTTCCAAAGAGGGAAGAAACCTCACCCGAGCCGTCTTGAACCGCTTTATCCGACCAGTCCAGGAAGTTAAAGACTTCTAACACATGGAAAAGTCCCTTGAGGAGGTGGTCTAACTCCGACATGCCCTAAGTCGTTCTAGCAGACGACAAGGCGTGTTTTCTTGCAGAATCAACAAGACTAGAGAAGAAGGGAGAGCCAGACCCATGGCTTCTCCCGTCTCATACCAGATGCCTCTCCTCCCAGAAAGCCTGGAGGGGGGGCATGCAAAAACAGTCTTTCCCACTTCTTTTTTAGAGCTTAGCCAAGATCCAAGTGACTGAAGGGCCTTCTTCATTGATATGGCTGGCCGCATCTTCAAGAAGGAAGAGGACTTAGAGGTCTTGGTGCTCGAAAATAGCGAACGCAGAGAAGGAGGAGCGGCAGGGCTGAGAGAATCTCCGAACTCTTGGAGTAATAAGGCAGCTAAGGAGAATCGTTGTCCGACACTTCTTCCAGATCAACACCAGCTGAAGGGGAACGTTCACGCCTAGAGGATAAGTCTTCTGCAGAAATCCTTCGTTCTTGAGGAGAAGGGCTTCTAGCCGGGGAAGAGCTGTCCGAGAGAGGAGCTCTAGGCACAGAAGACTGAAGATTGGAAGCCTTCTCTTGAACGCAGCAAATAGGGCCCTTTGGAAGATCCTCAGGCTTGGAAGGAGCTAAGATACTCTTCGTCTTAGACTCAGTAGAAGTCTGACGTTCGGAAGAAGAAACGCGGTTGTCTGGCGACTAAAGCCAAGAAGAAGCCTCGTTCCTGTTTGGCACCTCGCGCCTGGCTGGTCTCTCGCTCCTGGAAGGCATCACGCTCCTGGATGGCGCTTCGCGCCTGCTGGAAGGAGCCTCGACTCTGGAAGGCGCCTCGTGCCTGGCTGGCGCATCTCGCCTGTCTGGCGTTACGAACCTGGAAGGAGCCTCGAGCCTGGTTTGCGCCTCGCGCCTGGTTGGCGCATAGCGCTTGGCTGGCGCTTCGCACCTGACTGGGGAAAGGTGGCTGGCTGGCGCCGAGCGGCTGGAAAGCGGAACACGCCGAGAGCGAGGAAGGTGCTCGGACAGATCCTCATGCTTCTTGGACGCTTCGTGGTCGGAGGGGGGTGAGAGCTCGGTCGCTAAGCGTTCCCGAGACTCGTGCTTCCGAGGAGACGAGTGAGAAGCAGGTAGATAAAAGGACCTCTTGAAAGAGCGAGGATCTGTAGAGGGGATCTTGGAGCAAGGGATCTCCAAAGTGTCGAGAGGATCTCTTGATAGGAAGAGAAGTGTCCTTCCTACAAGGAGGATCCTTGGAGAGCACCCCAACCAGAGAAGAGATCTGCTCTTGCATGTTCAAGAGGATCCTGGTGGTAGCAACATCCCTGTCCTTGTCAGAAGGAGGGGATGGGGATCTGAAGGAAGTAGGGGACTCCCAGCCGACAGCGGGCGAAAGCAAGGCTCTTTTAGCTCTCTTCTTGTCCAACAGCGAATCTTTTGGGAAGCGCTCCAGACTAGAATCAAGCGTAGGCGCTTTCCAGCTCCTCTTCAACGGGCGTGAATGCTCGGTAGAGCTCCATCCGCGCCTGGGCAACGAGGACTCGGAAGACGAGAAGCACTCTCGAAGGACGCTTTTACAGTAGCGATCCCTGGCGGTCTGAGACGATACAGATCCTGCCGAAGGAACGCCTGATCGGTGGGGATCCTCCACAACCTCCGTAGGCTTTCGACATTCCTTCTCCTCTGGGCCAGGGAGCTTGGAAGAGGTCTAGGCCTGGGAGCGTTGTAGAGCCGATCAGACGCCCCCTCCACTGCACTGAGGACACTCACATCACTGTCCACTGCACTATTCACTGCATTATCACTATGCTTACTTTCTAAAGCTGCCATCTTAAGTTCCATCCTCTTAAGGGCAGCTTTCAGATCTGCGAGTTCCGTTGCCGAATCTGCTGGTTCTGTGAAGGGAGAAGGTGCAATTACTACAAGAGGGGTAGGAGCTACCAAGTCAGAAACTTGCTCGTTAGAATGAGATCTACTTAAGCTTCTGGAGGAAGCTTTCCTTACTCTATCTCTCTCTAACTTCTTTAAATAAGAAGTTAGAGTCTTCCACTCTTCTGCACTCAAACTCTCATCACTCTTTACACGTGTTAGAAAAAGAACATTCATGCTTCTTACAGCGCTTGCATACAGTGTGAGGATCTACCGAAGCCTTCGGCAACCTCACGTTACAGCCCTCATTCACACAAACTCTCACTACAATACCAGTGTGAGACATCTTAAAGAAAAATCCAAATCGAGTTCAAGAAACAGTCCACTAAAGCGTATGCCAATCCAACGATCCAATACGTCACCAAATAAGTCAGTCAGGAAGATCAATGGCGATGAAAATCGAATTCAGTCAAGAGGAACCAACAATGTTGTTGCTGGTACCGGCGACAGAGAAAATCTGATTAGAAAACGGAAATGGTTCCTAGTCCTCCCACCCAGCGGCAGGGCGGTAGATCACCTGACCTACCTGTAAGTGTGTGCTGCGGAAATTTGAATTTCTGTCGGGACGACGGAGTCTATAGCTAAGTATATATCTGACAGGGAAGTTGAATGTACAAAAATTTGTGTTTTTAATTATACAACTTCCCCAGTAATTATATAGCTAAGAGTTTCACTTGCTGGCAGTTAAAATATGTTATTTATATAAACAATTAAGTTTGTTCATACCTTTACCTGGCAGGCAGATATATATATAGCTGTATTTCTGACGTCCGACAGAAATTTTCAAACTCGCGGCACACGCAGTGGGCGGCCAGTGGTAGTACCCATTCCCGCCGCTGGGAGGCGGATATCAGGAACCATTCCCATTTTCTATTCATATTTTATTAATGGCCTCTGTCTCCTGAGGGAGGAGGGCGGGCACTATAATTATATATATCTGCCAGGTAAGTATGAACAACTTAATTGTATAATAACAATAACATTTTGTTCATGCCACTTACCTGAACAGATATATATAAGCTTGGAATCACACCTTCGGATGGTGGGAACAGACAGAATAGGATTTTTTGGAACTAAAATTAAGTAGATGATATACATCTTGGTTCCTTACCTGTTTGCAAAGTAGACTATGTGATTACTGTCACGTAAGGCTGCTTTTGCTTAATAACAGAGTTGCCAGCCAGGTGGAGACCTGTAGTGCTGGTGCGCTCTGGATGATCTGGTCAACGGGTGCGAGACCTCAGCGTGACAAGATCATCGAGGCCATACAAATGAGGGCAACGAAGCAACTGACCACCACCTGACCAACTATACACAAACCCCTTAACACTAGCTAACGGATGGGAGATCTTCACATAAGACTCACCACAACCTAAAAACACCACAACCTAACTTAACCTAACTAAGGAATAGGGAAAGAGCTACTTCCGGACCCCAATACTGTGTCCGCAGAAACGTATGGCCCCAGTGCATTGCATCGTCATAGATCGTTCTCACTCCCTTAGTAATGTGAGGCGAAGACGGAGTTGCTCCTCCAAAAGGTTACAATCGAGGATGTCCTTGATTGACATGTTCTTTTGGAAAGGCAAGAGAGGTAGCGCGGCTCGTACTTCGTGCGCTTTTACTCGGAAGAGGCTCAAATCAGTCTTCTGAAAAGATGAATGAGCCTCCCGAATGGTGTCCCTTAAAAAGAAAGCAACTGCATTCTTTGATAAAGGTAACTCTGGCCTCTTCACAGAGCACCAGAGGTTACCTGAGGGACCTCTAACCTCTTTAGTTCTATGCACGTAGAACTTGAGAGCCCTTACCGGGCAAAGGACTCTCTCTGGTTCTTGGCCCACCAGACTTGACATCCCTTTGACTCAAAAGTCTTCGGCCAAGGGTTCGAAGGATTTTCATTCTTTGCCAAGAAAGATGGGTTCAACGAGCAGACAGCATTGTCCCCTTTGAAGCCCATTAACTTGTTAAACGCTTGAATTTCACTAACTCTCTTAGCCGTCGCAAGAGAAGTTAGGAAAAGAGCCTTCCTTGTCAGATTCCGAAGAGACGCTGTTTGCAGCGGTTCGAAAATGTCCGACATAGGAATTTCAGAACTACGTCAAGATTCCATGATGGAGGTCTCGGTTGAGGAACCTTCAAGGTCTCGAAAGACTTCAAAAGGTCATGAAGATCCTTGTTGTCAGACAGGTCTAGGCCTCTGTGCCTAAAAAACCGCTGACACATACTTTTGTATCCCTTGATGGTAGGGACCGCTAATTTCTGCACATTTCTGAGAAATAGCCAGAAAATCAGCTATCTGGTTCACAGAGGTCGAGGAAGAGGAAAACTCCCTCCTTTTTTACACCATGCCCTGAAGGAAGCCCACTTCGACTGGTAGACAGCTCTTGTGGAAGCACGTCTCGCATGTGCGATTGCTCTTGCAGCTGCCTTCCCGAAAAACCTCTCGCTCTGGCCAACTTTTCGATAGTCTGAACGCAGTCAGACTCAGAGCGGAGAGGTTTTTGTGAAACCTTTCGAAGTGAGGCTGTTTTGAGTAGATCTTTCCTCCAGGGCAATGTCCTTGGAAAGTCTACTAGGAACGACATGACCTCTGTGAACCATCCCTTGCTGGCCACATCGGAGCGATCAGGGTTAGCCTTGTCCTTCCGAGGCCGCAAACTTCCTCATGACTTCCCCCAGAATCTTGAATGGTGGGAAGGCATAAAGGTCCAGGCCCGTCCAATTCCAAAGCATCGCGTCCACTGCGATTGCCTCTGGATCCAGGACCGGGGAGCAGTAAAGAGGAAGTCTCTTGTTCCTTGACGTTGCGAATAAGTCGACCAGTGGACGTCCCCACAGCGTCCACAGGTCTCGACAAACGTCCTTGTGCAAGGTCCATTCCGTCGGAAGGACTTGGTCCCGACGACTGAGGAGGTCTGCCCTGACGTTTTGCACACCTGCAATGAACCTCGTCAGGATCGTTACCTCTTTCCTTTTTGCCACAGCAGAATCTCTCTCGCTAGGGAGTACAACGCTCTGGAGTGTGTACCTCCCTGGTTTTTTAAATAAGCGAGTGCTGTGGTATTGTCCGAGTTTATCTGAACAACCTTGTTCTCCAAACTCTTCTCGAAGAACTGCAGGGACAGAAACACTGCTGCCAGTTCTTTTACATTTATATGCCAGGCTGCCTGTTCCCCTCTCCAGGAGCCTGACACTTCCTTCCCCCCTAGTGTTGCTCCCCATCCTGTGATGGAAGCGTCTGAGAACAACACTAGGTCGGGGCTCAAAAGACTTAGGGACACACCCTCTTGCAGCTTCTGAGGGTCCAACCACCATCTTAGGTGGTTCTTGACCTGAATCGAAATCCTCAATACTGCATCGAGATCGTCTTTTGCCTTCCACTCTTCTGCCAAGAAGAATTGGAGAGGCCTGATGTGCAGTCTTCCCAAGGAAACAAACCTTTCCAGCGAGGAAATGGTCCCCAGCAGACTCATCCATTCCCTCGCCGAGCAAGTCTCCTTCCTTAGAAAGGCTGCGATTTTCTCTAAGCCTAGCTGCTGACGTTCCTGGGACGGAAACGCTCGAAAAGCCACTGAATCCATCTGAATCCCCAGATACACGATGGACTGTGTTGGGGTCAGATGCGACTTTTCGAGGTTGACCAGAAGTCCCAGGGACTTCGCTAAGGCTAAAGTGAACTGCAAGTCCTTCAGACACTTCTCTCTCGACGACGCTCTGATCAGCCAGGTCGTCGAGGTATAGGGAACTCTTATTCCCGAAGAGTGTAGCCACCTCGCTACGTTCTTCATCACCACTGTGAACACCATCGGAGCCGTGGTCAGTCCGAAGCACATCGCTCTGAACTGCCAAACTTTGTTGTTCAAGACAAATCTTAGATATTTTCTTGACAGAGGGTGGATCGGGATGTGGAAGTACGCGTCCTGCAAGTCCAAAGATACCATCCAGTCGCCCGGTCTCAACGCTCCCAGAACAGAATGAGGCGTCTCCATCGTGAATTTGTTCTTTTCCACGAAGAGATTGAGCCTGCTTACATCTAAAGAAAATCTGGACGCCAACCTGACGACTGCTTCGGTACTAGGAAGATTCTGTTGTAGAAACCCGGAGACCCCAGGTCCGCGACTTGTTCCACCGCTCTTTTGTCGATCATCTGGTGAAGGAGATCGAACAAGACTTTCTGCTTTTCTCCTTGGTAGGATGGAGAAAGGTCTCTGGGAGTCGTAGAAAGAGGAGGCAGATCTAAAAAGGGGATTTTGTACCCCTGCTCCACGATCTTGAGGGACCAAGAGTCCGTGTCTCTCTCTCTCCACGCTCCCGCAAAATACTTCAGTCTGGCTCCGACTGGTGTCTGAAGGACATGCTTTTCACTTAGAAGGTTTTGGTTTAAAAGGAGCTCTTCCTCGTGAAACCCTCTCCCTCGAGGAGCTGCTCTCGAGGGGGGAGCCCCACGAAAGGGCTTACTTTCTTCGGCGGGCGAACTGCAGCCGACGAAGAGGAAGGTCCGGCCGACCGTCTCGTAGACTGGGCCAAAAGATCCTGAGTAGCCTTCTCTTGTAGGCTGTTCGTCAGGTCCTTTACCAAAGTCTGGGGGAAGAGATGGCTTTGTCCATACATGCTAACACGCTGGACAGCTCCCCCAGACTAAGGGATTCTGGGCTTCTTGCTTGTAAATCCAGAACTCCCAAACACACATCGAGGAAGTTGAAGACTTCCAGCGTCCTAAGCAGACCTTTCAGATGATGGTCTGTCTCCGACGCGGTCCAAGTTACCTTGGCAGAGGGTAAAAGTGACCTCCTCTGTAAGTCTACGAGGCTGGAGAAATCTCCTTGCGCCGACGAAGGGATACGAACTCCCACTTCGTCCTTGGTCTTATACCAAATGCCTCCTTTCCCACTAAGTTTAGTAGGAGGTAAGGCGAAAGTTGTCTTGCCTTGGTCTCTCCTTCTTAACATCCAGTCTTGGAGCTTCTTGAAAGCCCGTTTCGTCGATAGAGAAGTCTTCATCTCTACGAACTCCGGGATTTTCCCCGTTTTCGATGAAGAAAACTGTGAAGGAGGAGACTTGGGAGCTGCGGGCTGAAATTTGTCCTCAAAAGAAGAACGTAAAAGTCTGACTAGGACTTTGTAATCAGAGGTAGAAGGGGCTGTAGCAGGCTCCTCTTCACCCGATTCAGCTGAACTATCCAGTTCTCCTTCTTCTCTCAACGGAAGAGGAGAACGTCTGTTAGGCGAAGGCGTCCTATTAGGGGGTCTTAGCAAGATCAAAGGACCCCTATCCTTGCAAGATGCAGCCTTCTCACGGCTATCTTCTTTTTGACGCTTATTGCTCGCTAATGACAGAGCGTCCTGAGGCGGACGAGCGTCTTCCGCGCCCTCTGCGGCAGTCTCACCTGCTCGAGAATCGTCTTTACTTCTCTTTGCTGGCATACGTGCCTGAGCGCGTAACAAAGTGTCTGGGGGTAAGAATTCTTGTCTGAATCCCCGAAAGCTTCTTGAAAGGAAGCCTGAACTTCCTGGCGAGCTTCTTGCCAAGCGTCCTGTCCAGCGTCCTGGAGAGCGTCCTGCCGAGCGTCCTGTGTAGCGTCCTGGCGAGCGTCCTGACGAACGTCCTGCCTAGCGTCCTGCCAAGCGTCCTGACGAACGTCCTGCCGAGCGTCCTGACGAAAGTCCTGGCGAGCGTCCTGACAAGCATCTTGCCGCACGTCCTGCCGAGCGTCCTCGCACAAAACGTCTTCAAAAGCGTCCTGTCGTAACGTCCTTCTATACGACGAACGAGATCTGCGAATCGCTGAAGGAGCAGCGATCGGCGAACGAGACTCAGGAGGCGACGGCAAAGGAGACTGCTTAGTCCTCTTGACAGGCAGTCTAAGGTCCCTTCCTCCGCTTAGGCTCGACTGCTGCTGGGCGATCCTCTGGAGCCATAAGCGAGGATAGCTGGTCCTGAAGGGACAAAAGAATGTTTCTTCGTTGGAGAAGAATGAGTCGAGGAAGAACAGGACTGTTCCTGTGAGAAGACGAGGGGCGTGGGTGGGGACGCCTCCTTCCTTCTCAAAGGAACAGCTACCTGTTTTCTCAGGTGTACGCGCCTGTGCGCGCAACCTAGCGTCCTTCATCTGAGATCCGTATCCTAACCTCTTCTGAGGCGGAAAGACATGGTAAGCGTCTTCCGACGAACAAGGCGAAAGAGGACGTGAAGCGTCCTCCGCCGTAAACGTCCTCTTTAACGGACGAGAGTCTCATCCGAGCGCTCCACCCCTTCGCGGGGCGGGAGGACGCTTCGGAAGACGAAAAGCAGTCCTTTCAAGACGCGTGCTCGTGCACGGTCTTTGGCAGCCTGGGTCTTTTGCTACAAGGCCTGCCGAAGGGACGCCAGATCGGTGGAAGCCCCCGTAACCCTCTTGCGGCTTTCGACATACCTCCTCCCTGGGTCTTGGAGTCTGATAGAGGTCTAGGCCTAGAGGCATTATGGGGCCGATCTGACGCCCCCTCCCCATCCACAACACTGGGGGCACGATCACACACTTGCAACCGAGCCAGTTTCCAAGGCTTTTACTTTGGTCTCCAGAGTGCGAAGGGACTCCAAAATCATAGAGAGAGCATCCGCTCCTCCCGACGACAGAATCAGAGCCCGAAGGCAAACACAGGTTTAGGGGTTGTAAAACACTACAGGTGTTAGTGCAGGAGAAACGTTAGTCTTACCTTTGGAAGAACTTCTTGAGGAAGACCTCCTGATCCTATCGCGCTCCAATTTAAGGCGATAGGACTCATATGCTCTCCATTCATCATCAGTCAATCTCTCACATTCCTTGCACCGATGATCAATTAAACAATGAAGCCCCCTACAACTCATACATACTGTGTGGGGGTCTACCGATGCTTTCGGTAGCCTCACCTTACAATCAGCACTCACACACACTCTGAAACTCACACCACTTGATCCAGACATATCTATTAGAGAAAAGTCAATCCAAAATCAAAAAACGGTCCACTATCGCGCATGCCAATCCAACAATCCAATTCAATACCAACAAAATCAATCAGATACTTAGAAACGAGTCAAATTCCAAAAAATCCTGAGCAGAGGTCTGTAAACAGATGTTTACCGACCGGCGACGAGAAAAAATATGAATAGAAAATGGGAAATGGTTCCTGATATCCGCCTCCCAGCGGCGGGAATGGGTACTACCACCTGGCCGCCCACTGCGTGTGCCGCGAGTTTTGAAAATTTCTGTCGGACGTCAGAAAATACAGCTATATATATATCTGTCAGGTAAGTGGCATGAACAAACCTGAAATTTGCGGGTTGCGCTATCTATCTGCCTTGGTTAGGTAACAGTGCCCCGACCAATTTGGAGGGAAGAGAGAGGAACAACACTGCAAAAAGTTCAGTTTGTTTCTGCTGGCCGATGGCTATGGTTGTCGGTTGCAGTTATTCCTGGAATTTATTTGGGACTTTCCTTTCTGTAATCGCAATTGGCGATGTACTCTATTCTTGTATTAGCCGTATTGGCAAATCATTTAGATAGCATTAGGTTCTGTAAGAACTACTAGCTTTTTCTTCTTAGCATTTTGTTTTTTCCCTGGTAACCATCAATATCAGACACAGGTTCTGCTAGCTTTAGGTATTACGCTAGAGGTTGCAAGACTAGGCCAACCAAGGAATTATATGATAATCACACTTTATGTACTAATTGTAAAGGGCAAATATGTTCATTTGATAATACATGTAATGAATGTGTTGACTGGGATGAAAGGAAGTAGAGGATTTTGGAATCTCATTTAAAGAAATTAGAGACATGTTGAAACGGAGAGCCGTTGGAAAGGTCTCTCCTTGGACGTGCATAAATTGTTGAGTTTGGATGACTCCTCTCCACAATGCCAGTGGTGTTTGGGGAGCAAGTCTCGCCCATTGAAGAGTGGCGCTTCGGATGCAGCTCCAGTGGTTCCTACTAAGAAACCTAGAGAACCAACCCTTCTTACAGTCATTGGGACAGCCCAGAGCGTTTTTCTTCCGACTGCCTCTCAGAAGTTGACGCTCCCTTGGCAACCAAGACTCATTGTCGCTCTTTGGCTCCTCTTCAAGCTCCTGTATCTGTCGTGCAGGGGCGCCCATCGGACGTAGTCGAGCGCCCATTGGCTGCCGAGCTCCCTTCTGTTGTGCACCAATTAGTGCCTGCTTGCGTTGCGCAGGAGCTCCCTTTGACTCCCTCGGCTCCTGCTGCTGCTGCTGTTGCGACAGTAGATCCCATTCAGGCGAAGCTCAACAGTACGCATTCTGCTTTTACTGAATAAGCCTCTTTCTTCAGTTCAAGCTCTGACGACTCAGTTAGTGCCCATGACTGTCCAGCAAACGCCCACAACAGTTCAACTGGTGCTAGTAGACGCCGAAGTACCAGGTTGGCCCACAGGTTTGCCGTCTGGTGGGCGAGGTAAGAGATGGCTCTACCTCCAGACTGGCACAGCCTCCCGAAAGCTGGGTTACCTTCAGGAGTGATATTTCCCGAGGTGGCCGCGACCTTGGACACCGTGAGGGACCACAGGTCCAACCAGGAGACTGCCTGGAAAGCCGCCATGGCGGTGGATTCCAGTGCAAGTGCCTCTTGCTGCGAGAACCACAAGTTCTCCGACAGGAGCTGCTGCAGAGACACCCCCGGAGTTAGCCTAGCTAGCTCCGGGTTAACCTGTTTGGGCGGCATCGGATCCTCCATAGGCATGTAGAACCTCCTCTGTCACAGTAGAGGTGGGGGAAGTAGCTTGGACGACCTACCAGACCGTAGCGAACCCTCCTGTCTGGAGACAAGAGAGTCCACTTGGCCCAGCACCGAGTCGGCCAGCTCTGATCATGGCAGACCCACCGTCGTCTTGGGTTCCTTCTTAGGACCCCAGAATGACTCAAGCTGGGACGTGGGCTCAGAAGGTGGGAGCGGCGATCCATCCCCCGAGGTCGTTGTGCTGACAAATCAGCGCAATAACCTCAGCAAACAACCTCTGGATCTCGGGAGTGACTGCGTCTTGAGGAGTTGGACCGTCAAGTCCCTCCAACAAGAACGCCTCTCGAGACCCTCCTCCTTCAGAAGGAGGAACAGAGACAGACCCCTCCTGGTCTCCTCCTGCCACTTGCGCGTACGACCTGGTTGGTCCTAAGACCGTGCCTGGCTCGTAGGGCGTCGTGGTGCACTCCTCACGATCGCTCCGTGTCACCTCGCCCTTCCTGGTGTAACCCGAGGAAGTTGAAGGGACCAGAGAGGAAGACCCGACACTCACCCCTCGCTCACCGGCAGAACCGGTGTGCTTGGGGGGCTGCAGGCGATCGCCAACCCGCGATGGCAATCGAGCTGCAGGCCTGGTTGCGCCGCTCTCCTGGGGAGAGCGGCTGGACTGAGAACAGCGGCTCTGTTCCCGTGTGTCAGAGGAGCTGCTGCTGGCCTCCCTACCCGCCCAGTCCTGATGGGAGCGGCTGTTAGGAGACCCGCAGAGACCACTGTCGCGGTGGGAGCGGTCCCTGTCCTCACAGCCCGTCGAACCGCCAGAACCAGCCGAGGCTGGTTCCTGTGATCAAGGGGATCTCCACTAGCCTCGGCCCGTGGCCGGTCTGGGACCGTCACGTCAACCCTGGTAGCCTGCGGCTCGCTACGAGAGCAATCGCTGGCCTGGCAGGAGTTACCTAGCGACTCTCGCCAGTCTTCCACTCCGTGCCTCGGTCGTGACGCTGAGCAAACTCGGAAGCCTGAGCCTTGGCTGTATGGACACCCGCATGACACCATACACTCGGTACCTCTCGCTAACGAGAGGCTGATCCGAAACCTGGTGTAGCGGTAGAACCTCTAGCACCAGGTGAGGAAGTACCGGTGTTAGCCGGTACCCCTCTGGTCCCCGTCTTCTTCCTTGCGGAAGGAGAGACGGGCCCCACTCCCGAAGGAGCGGGAGGACCAGCGGAAGAACCCCCCGTCCCACCAGAGTGGGACGGGCCCTTAGAAGCTCCCGAAGGAGACTTCTTATGGGGGGAGGAGGCAGCCTTCTACTTCCTCAGCTTGGAAGCCTAGGAAGTCGAAGGGGAAGAGGCGGCAGCAGGCGACGACGAAGAAGACGACGAAGACGACACCTTCCTCTTCTTCCTCCTCTTCTTTATCAGCTCCCTCAGGACAGATGTCAGGTCCTCCATCCAGGACGGAGCCGGGGCTATTGACGAAGCAACACGACCCGGCTGCACCTGTCCGGAAGGACCCGCGACTGGGGCAGCAACACCAAGGGCAGGAACGACGTCGGCAGGGGCTGGTCCAGGCACGGCAGGTACAGCAGGAGACGGGGCAGCGGCCAGCGACATCCTGGGTACTGGTGGCAGAACCAGGGGCGAACTCTTAGGGCACCGAAAGTTGGGGGCTGGGGCAAGAGCGACGAACCTAGGTGGAGGCGGCACGCCCCTCCTCGGAAAGCCAGCAATCGGAGCCTGCACAGCAGCTGAAGGAGTCACCGAAGCCACATGCTGAGTGTAGACCAGGTGAGGAGGGGCGGCATACCCCGGGGTTGAGACGGTGGTGGTGGTCACCGGTTCATGGGTGACCGGAGCAGCACCCACCAGATGATGCAGCAGCCCCCGAACGCTCGGTGTGCCCTAGAGACCTAGCGAGAACCATACCTGGCCGAGGTCGTCGCAAACGGAAGACCCCGAATACAACTGTATGTCGGAGTATCTCGCCCCCTCCTTTACGCTCGACAGATTGGGCGAAGAGAAGGAACGAAATGGTGGCAGGAAGGAAGACAACATGTTTGTGACCAAGGGAGTCGCCAAAGAGCTTTCCCAGGAATCCTTGGCAGGCTTACGTTGCTTCCTCCTACCCTCATAGAGCACCCACTGCTCCTCCGACCAGGAATTACATACATCACAGGGCTCGGCCCGAGAGCATTCACGTCCCCGGCACCGAGCACATAATACATGGGGGATCCACTTCGGGAAAGGAGCGGAAGGCCCCGCACTTACGGGCCTCCACACCAGGGCAAACTCTGCGGCTGATGGGGGGGCGCTGGGACAGCTCCAATTCACGGGAATCCATATTCAAAATGATAAAAATACAAAGTACACGTATATACTTACAGTATTTTCACACACACAAACAAACCAAGTTTGAGGAAAAAACGCAAAGCATTCGACGAAGAAGCGGGCAGAGATATGCAGAGCACGTCCGTCCACCAACGTGGCCAAAAGCAAAGTGGACCTTCACCTCCCAGTCGCGCGGTGCTCGCACTGTCGGACAAGCAGTTAACTACCGAACTCCCTTGTTCGAAGCTTACGACCGGTTCCAGCTGCCGCAAGTTACATTCCTATTGTAAAGGACCGATGGTTTGTATTCGTGTCGGAACAACAAGTTTGTATTTTTCTCAATCAAAACATATGCTCCTCAATGCTAACTTTCCTCTCTTAACGATTTTCTGGTCATTGCAAATTCGGCCCCATTAATTTCTTATGGTGCAAAAACAGACAGAGGCCCAGGGAGCGAAAGCGATTGCGTCACACTACGGCGGAAATCCGGCAGTAAAACATCTTCATATGCCCAAAAAGTAAATAATAAAAATATATATGCTCATTACGATTATAACAATTACATGAATAGCTGATAACAATCTGCATGAATAACTGGTAATCTGTTCTGCAAGAAGGTTGAGTATAGCAATTAATTTACAATAGGTACGAAAGTCAAGATGTCGTGACGTCTTAATACAGGACTTGAAAGAACGTTCTAATTCCAAAAAATAACTACTTAAATTTGAGTTAGGAATCAAGTTACTTTTTCAATAACAAATATTTTCAAATTAATCATCATAAATATGTAAAATATTGATGTTATACTATTTATTTAAATAATTATCTAGTGCACGCTTAGTTATCGTCTTCTACCAAACCAGTAGTTTCCTTAAAAACGTCGTGGCCAGGGACCGTTTTCCGATTGTTGTGATGAAAGTGCCCCACCGTCTATAGGTGTGCGGATTTATCACAGGAAATGGGGAGTTTGTTGACACATGCGACTCTGCAAACATCGAGGTGGCGTCAATCTTCTAAGTTATTTAATCGTAAGTAAAATTTTCGAAAGCGTTTTGATGAAGTTTGCACCGCGTTGGCCACCCTTTTCACTACCCTCTGTTTAAAGCTTTAAATTTGGCCTTAATTTCTAACTTTGGAGAAAATTCTTATTTTGAAAGGAGAGTAGAGGTCTTTAGCTGCGTCTCTCACCAACAAGTCGCGACTGATGACCATCCCGGTGTCAGGGCGCGTTATAAGTACTTTTTCGGAGGGTGTCCAGCCGTGACCGTCGATGTTTTGGGCCAGTCCATGCGGTTGTTTACCCTAACTCCGCATGGACTGCAAGTACGACATCCACTAGGGATTGGGGCGTCCAATGTATTTCGCCGTGTTTAGTACTGGTAATTACAGTCGACCGCCCAAAAATAACATGAAGTTTTTATGATAAAACAAAGTTTAATGTATACTTACCTGGCAGGTATATATATAGCTATATTCTCGTTTCCACTGGCAGTAATTTTCAAAAAACTCGCGGCAAACGCTAGTAACCTATTAGTAGTTCAGGCAACCACCACCCCGTTACCGTGGCGCTAGCGCTAGGAACCGTTCCCAATTGGGCCAGATTTTCTCTGAACCCTGTCTCCTGAGGGGAGGCGGGTGGGAATTAAATTATATATACCTGCCAGGTAAGTATACATTAAACTTTGTTTTATCATAAAAACTTCATTTTAATGTATGACACTTACCTGGCAGGTATATATATAGCTGATTGACCACTTTAGTTTGGAGGTGGGTCAAAGACAGCAACATTCTTAGAGTATAAAAATATTATTAAAAATATTATTAAAACTCTAGGTTCCTTACTGCTAAGGTAGCTGACTTCATAGGTCCTGCCTCTAAGCCTGCTTAAACCTTAGTAGCTCTCAACAAGGAAGTGTCCTGTATGTTGAAGAAGCTAAGACTGGAACTGACAACTGGACGTGACCAATGTGTTGACAGATCCGTACAGCCCTCTTATGCCACGGCATTCAAGCTAGTAATAGATCATTTACCTGAACTACACACACACCATCACCGGATAATACTAACAAGACTGAGAAAAGTACCGCCCACTTTTTCTCAGACGACCAATAAACACAAACACCATCACCTAATAAAATCAACTAGCTTAAAAGAAGGTTATGGGGTAGTAACTCCTTTGCCCAATACTGTACCATTGAGGACAACGTATGGACCTAGCGTCTGACAATTATCAAGGTTGTCTGAACATCCCTAAGATAATGAGACACAAATATTGAATTAGTTCTCCATATGTGGATTCAATAATTTCCTTGAGGGCTAAATTCTTTTTAAAAGCTAATGAAGTCGCCACTGCTCTGACTTCATGAGCCTTCACTTTCAAAATACCAAAGCTCTGCTCTTGACACAGCATATGAGCCTCTTAATTAACTCCTCATGAAGAAGGCTAGAGCGTTCTTCGTCATGGGTCTACTGGGGTCTTTAACTGAACACCACAGAGCAATACAGACTTCCCTCATGATACCTTCTTGTTCTTTCCGTATAACACCGCAACGCTCTCACTGGGCAGAGAACTCTTTCTTGCTCGTGACCCACTAACTCAGCCAAACCCAAAACTTCAAAGGATCTTGGCCAAGGATTAGCTGGATTCTCATTCTTGGCCAAGAAAACCTTCTTGGAATGAACACACTGCGTTGCCATGTCTCCATCCACCTTCTTCGATATGGCCTGAAGCTCACTAACTCTTTTAGCAGTTGCCAATGCTACTAAAAAGATAGTCTTCTTAGCAAGATCTCTCAGAGAGGCTTCCCTCAAAGCTCGAATTTGCTAGAAGTTAAATACTTCAAGACCACATCAAGGTTCCAAGCAGGTGGCCTGCATTGTGATTGTTTCTTCGTACCAAATGGGACCTAATCAGATCTCGAAGGTCTAAGTTATTCGAGATGTCTAGGCCCCTGTGTCTAAAAACTGAGAAAAACTGAGGTTAGCATACTCTTATAACCTTTGATTGTCGAAACTGACAAGCGTAAATCCTTCCTCAAGTATAGAAGGAAATCTGCGATTTGGGTCACAGAGGTACTGGATGAAGACACTTTCCTGTTCTTACACCACTTCCGGAAATTGTCCCACTTCGACTGATATACTACTGTGATTGTGGAGGTTCTTCTTGGCTCTAGCCACTGCACTGGCCACCTCTCTAGAATATCCCCTCGCTCTGACCAGACATCGATAGTCTGAACGCAGTCAGACCCAGAGCGAGGGTATTCTTGTGAAACCTGTCGAAGTGGGGTTGTCTGAGTAAAATCTACTCTTAGAGGAAGAGTCCTTGGCGTATCCACTGTCCATTCCAGTACCTCTGGTGGAACCTAACTTTGGGGTGCCGGCCAAAACGGGGCTATTCTAAGGTTCATCCTCGTTCCTTTGGCTCTCCCTGAAGCTTCCTTCTTCAATCGCTTTCCCCCAGTAACCTTTGAAACGGCGAGGAAAAGCGTAACAGATCTAAGTTTGACCGAAGTCCATACAGGAATGCGTCGACCTGCCACTGCTTCCTGGTCTGGGATCGGAGGAAAGCAATAGGTTGGTAACTTTTTGTTCTGGCTGTCGCAAACAGATCTACTAATGGACGGCCCCACAACTTCCACAGGCTCTGGCAAACCTCCATGTGCAACGTCCACTCCGTCGAGAGAACTTGTTCTCTTCTGCTCAACAGGTCCGCACCCACATTCTTCTCTCCTTGTATAAACCTGGTTGAGTACCATGACCTTTTCCTCTTCCGCCCAAAGCAGAACTTCCTTTGCCAGATTGTAAAGGGGAAAGGAATGAGTTCCTCCTTGATTTCGGATATATGCCAGCGCCGTGGTGTTGTCCGAGTTGACCTGCACCGTCTTGTCTCGAATCAACTCTCTGAAGTGCTTCAAAGCCAAGAAAATTGCCATCAGTTCCTTCCCGTTTATGTGCCACTTTGTTTCTTCCTTGCTCCAAAGTCCCGACACTCTTAGGGCCTAATGTCGCTCCCCAACCCACGTCCGACGCGTCGGAAAATAAGACAGAGGTGGGCTCTTTCTGCTGAAGCGACATCCCTCGTTGCTAACCTGCCTGGAGTTAGCCCACCACTTAATTCTCCTTTACTTCGGCCGGAATTAGAAACTGGAAGGAATCCGGTTGTAATTTTCTTGGCCATGAATCCTTCAGGAAAAACTGTAGATGGTCATCATGTGCAGTCTTCCTAAAGAAATGAACCTCTCTAGCGAAGAGTGTGTGCCCAGTAGACTCATCCACTCTCTTGCTGAGCATCGGTCCTTCTTTAGAAAGTCCTGCACCTTCCGAATGCATTGGGCTTGCCTTTCGGGGGACGGAAAAGCCCGAAAAGTCACTGCCGATATCTGAATCCCCAAAATCCCCAAACTATCTGTTGTTGGGGATCCAATTGAGACGTTTCCCATATGTACTACCAGACCTAGGTCTTTTGCTAAGTCCAATGTTTGACTCAAGTCCATCCAGACATTGACTTCTTGATTGGGATCTTATCAACCAGTCGTCCAGATAAAAAAGACACTCTGATCCCTCTTAAATGTAACCATCTCGCCACATTGGACATCATCCTCGTGAAAACTTGAGGGGCTGTGCAAAGGGCCGAAGCATAGGGCCTTGAACTGAAAGACCCATGTCCTGAATCACAAACCTTAGATACTTCCTGCTTCCTGGATGAATCGGAATATGAAAGTATGCGTCTTGTAAGTCCAGGGTCGCCATCCAGTCCCCTGGACGTACCGCTGCCCAGTACTGAATCGTTCGTCTCCATGGTGAACTTGGTGTTTTCTACGAAAAGATTTCAGTTGACTTACGTCCAGAAACTGGCCTCCAACCTCCCGAGGACTTTGCAACCAGGAACAGACGGTTGTAAAAATCCCGGAGATTCGTGATCCAGAACAGGCTCTATGGCTCCTTTCTCCAGCATGGAAGCTAACTTGCTCCCACAGAGCCGCTTTCTTCACTAAATCGTTGTAATTTGCCCCGAGGGCTCTCGGAGATGTTGCGAGAGGAGGTCTCTTCAAGAAAGGAATCTTGTACCCTTCCCGAGCTACGTTGACAGCCCAGGATCTGCCTTCATATCTTGCCAAACTTCCCAGAAACCTTGAAGTCTGGCTCCCACTGTCGTCTGGAGGACTGAGTTCTCATTCTTTAGACGGGGGTCTTGGCTCTCTTTTAGAGGGAACTCTCTTACCCCTAAAGGCGGGTCGAGCGAATGTTCTTCCTCGAAAGGGCTGTTGCGAAGGCCTAGTATCCTTTGGAGTCTTCTTCACCAACTGGGTGGTAAGAACTTCTTAACTGAAGACGAGAGAAGATCTTGAGTGGCCTTCTGAGAAAGGGAAGAGAGCTATATCCCTAATCACCTCTGAAGGAAACAGCTGTTTCGAAAGAGGAGAGAAACAGCAACTCCGATTTCTGAGAGTTCGAAACTCCTTTAGAAGCGAAAGAACACAACAGCGATCTCTTCTTAAGTACTCCTGCTGTGAATAACGAAGCCAGTTCATTCGTACCGTCTCTCAGAGCCTTGTCCATGCAGGACATAATGCTCTTAGCTGTTTTCTAAATCCCGCGAATCCTCTTCTTCTAGGGAGTTTCGCTAGTGCTCCCAAAGACCAATCCAGGAAATTGAAGACTTCGAAAGTCCTAAAATCCCTTTCAAAAGATGGTCAAATTCTGAAGACGTCCACCAGACCTTAGCAGACTGTAACGCCTGTCTGCGTGAGCTGTCTACTATACTGGAGAAGTCCCCCTGGGAGGAGGCAGGTACTCCCAGGCCTAGACTTTCCTCCAGTAGCGTAACCATACTCCTGATTTAGAAGCTAACTTAGCTGGTGGAAACAGAAAAGAGTATTTCCCGCTTCTTTCTTCTCCTTCATCCAGTCATTCACACGTTGAAGGTCCATTCTTCGCCGAAATTGACATCGTCATTTTAATGAAAGAGGACTTCTTTGGAGTCCTAGTCTTGGACAAACTGTGATAAGGGGGATAACGGAGCTGTCGGTTTAAATTCCCCCTCAAAAATAGCAATAAGACGTGAAGTTAAGAACCTTATAATCTGAAGAAGGTTCCGTATTCTTTTCCTCAATTAATTCCAATTCTTCTTCTGCTGAAGAAATGTTTCCTTGTAAAACTCATTGTCGTGTTGACGCTTCGTTGACGGAATAGCGTCCTGCCGCCTGCGTCCTGCGGCTACCGAGGATTGTCTGCGTCCTGCCGCCTCTCCGATGTCCTGCCGCCTGCGTCCTGCGTCCATCGTAGACACGCCTAGCTTCCTGTCGCCTGCGTCCTGCGTCCACAATTAGTCCCGCGTCCTGATGTTTTGCGTCCTGCTTCCTCCGTAAGCATTCTCCTTCCTGTGTTCTGCGTCCTGCAAAACCAAGCGATCGCTTGTCCTCCTAGCGCTAGTGCGCCCTGAGTCCTCGGCGAACGCGTCCTTGTATTCCGTTTTAGAAGACTTAATGGGAAGGAAATCGTCCTTACGCCTCGAAGATGTTTGCTCAGGCGGATCCCAGGACTTCACCAGAACTGCCAGCTTGGACTGCATTTCCCTTAAGAAACCCTTCGTACTATCCTCCTGAATGGTAGACGACGAAAGAGGAGGATTACGAGCGGGACTGCGACCTAACGGAGAGCGATCTTGCACTCTACCCGACGAGAGAAAGACGAGGGGAAGATACACAAGAAGATGGAGGAGATTCTCCCATCGAAATACCAGGCCGAGAAGGACGTATAGCGCCAGTGCGCCCTGAGTCCTCTCTAGCACGAAAAATCCTTTTCCTCTTGATCGGAACTGCGTCCCCGTCTTCTGAGGAGGACAACACCTCAGGACTACTCCAAGTCTCACGATCTTGCGCATGTCTCTCGAGAGCAGTTGATGTCCTGAAAGTCCTCTTGAGGGGGCGAGACACCACTGCATACCGACGTTCTCGCTCGGAAGTCGAACCTTCCGAGGACGCACACTTCCCAGTTACGCCTTTTCTGCGGCGAACTGCAACAGCCTGGGAACTTGCAACAGGACTGTTCGAAGGGACGCCTGACCGCGACAAAACCTCTCTCGCCTCCCTTCGACTGTCGACATGCCTTCTCCCTTGGGTCTGGGAGCTTGACAGAGGTCTAGGTCTACGGAGCACGAGAGAGACGATCAGACGCCCCCTCCACTACCACTTTCACTGACATCGAAAGCACTAACTCTATCTGTAAGTCGCTGTATCTGGTCGCCCATGGACGCAAGGGCAGCGAACACCTTCACAATATTTGTATCGTTCGCCTCCTCCGATACAGCAGCGGGCGCAGGAGATACCTGGGGAGAAGGAACTACCAACTCTACATTAGAAGGAGCTGGAGAGGAAATACATTCACTCCTTTTACTAGAAGAATTTGACTTCTCACTACGAGAAACAGATCTCCTTACACAATCTTTCTCAAGTCTCTCAACATATTTCATAAATATCTTCCATTCCTTCTCTGATAAATTCTCACATTCAATGCATCTATTCTCCCAAGTACACACATTCTCCCTACACTTCTTACAAATGGTATGAGGGTCGACCGAAGCTTCGGCAATCTTACTTACACCCCTCTTTTACACACACTCAAACATACTTCCAGTATCAGACATCTTTAAAGAACAATCCAAAGCGAATGCCAAGCTAACGTTTCCGAGTACAATACCAAAAATCCATGAAAAGTCAGCAACAAGAATGAAAATCCTAGCAGGGAACCACCAACAATGTTGCCGGTTCGGCTGGCAGAGAAAATCTGGCCCAATTGGGAACGGTTCCTAGCGCTAGCGCCACGGTAACGGGGTGGTGGTTGCCTGAACTACTAATAGGTTACTTAGCGTTTGCCGCGGGAGTTTTGAAAATTTCTGCCAGGTGGAACAGAGAATATAGCTATATATATACCTGCCAGGTAAGTGTCATACATTAAAAGGAAATTCTTAGGTATGCCAATTCTTAATAAGCAACCCGAATACTATTGGAAACTGTGGCCTACCTAGGGTAAAACACCACGGAAGGCCAACCCTCACCACGGTGGACGGGTCTTATTCACTCGATATTTAATTGGTGAAACAAGAAAACAATTGCAACTCTAAGCATACCATTTAAAAGATTGAAGTTTCGTCAACATAATGTGATATATGAAAGCCCCATACGAACTAAAATAAGCATGTGAGCTCTACGTAAAATATGTTTTCAAGGCAGTTTTGAAATCCAATATGGCTGGCTACGTTTGCATGGAAGGTTCTGATCAGTGACGGCCACCATCTTTCCCCAGCCTTCCCAGCACTCATTTGAACAATGTTAGCGTATATATGTAACGTTTATTGATCTTACTCAAGATTGCAGTTGTAATCAGCACAATAAAACAACATTTTGTTGCCTATATTAGTGAAAGTATGAAACTTGTTATTCCCGGGGTTATGGTTTGAACTGAATTCATTCTTACCTTGTAATCGGCTTTCGGTTTTTTATCCTTACTGCCATCACAACTGAAACTCCACAGTGCTTATTTGATTGTCATTATACATTTTGGTCTCAGTTCACTCCACATTGCACTTTAAACCCGTTACTGTTGCTGGTTCCTAAGCGCGCGCCCCACAAACACAGTTACGAACAGCAGACGACGAAACTGCAATGTTTTATTCCCTAAATTGTTTACTTTTACTCGTTTATTTAGTTTAAATTTACTTTGTTATTTAAAAATTTTAATTTAATTCATGTATTTTATTATCCCTTTTTTTTGCAACCAAATAACCCCGAAAAATTACAGATATTTCTAAAGTAGATACAATCAAATGTTTCTAACGTTTTCGTACTCTGGCTGCAAAAACCATAGAGGCGACTATGATAATGCATAGAGGAACGACTACGGAGAGTAAGAAGAAGTTATATACACATATTTTTTTTTTTTTTTTTTTTTTTTTTTTTTGCTAGCACTTTTAATAGATTTCAGTCTATATTAGTATTTTGAATTTCTTTAATAACCGTAGTCCAGAAATAAATGTAACCTTTAATGTTTGCATGCTTTAATGTTTGCATGCTAAGAATGGCAAAATCATCGTTGCCACATTAGTGGAGGCTTGGAGGCTTCACACACATGCTGTTTCATTATTATAAACAGTTTCCATGAATTCTAGTTGTCATAGTAATGCAATAATGATAAAATTGCTTTTAATAATTATGTATATATCTTCTAATACATAGCCTAATTTCACCAATTCAACGTTTTGTGTGTACTTATACCCAGTTTGGAGGGTCAACATACCGAATGGCGATGCAAGAGAGAGAGAGAGAGAGAGAGAGAGAGAGAGAGAGAGAGAAAGGAAAAGGAAGGAACGAAGGGAAGGGGTGGCGGTGGGAGGGGGGGGCGGGGGGAGAGGGTAGGTGGAGCGTTTATACGCGTGTTCGTATCCATTTCTGTATAATGGAGTTTTTGTCTCTTGGTACAAGGACAAGTGTCGTTATTCTTTTATGATTGAGTGATTCACGATACCCTTATAAATTACGGCACGGGTGTAATGCACTATACAAAATCTCGTTCTGATACGAGTGTTCGTTACAGAAATAGGTATTGCCCAAAAACGTGCTTGCACTGTCTCTGAAACCCATAGTAGGTATGCTGCTTAGTTGTCAATCAAGTTTTTTGTAATCAAGTATTTTTTACAAAAAAGCTATTGAATAAATTTGTATTTTTCTCAATCAAAACATATGCCCCTCAATGCTAACTTTCCTCTTTTAACGACTTTCTGGTCATTGCAAATTCGGCCCCATAATTTCTTATGGTGCGAAAACAGAGGCGCATCGACCGAAAACGATTGCGTCACACTACGGCGATAATCCGGCAGTAAAACATCTTCATATATCCAAAAAGTAAATAATGAAGATATATATGCGCATTACGATTATATATACCAATTACATGAAGAGCTGATAATCTGCATGAATAACTGGTAAAGTGTTCTGCAAGAAAGTTGAGTAAAGCAATTATTTACAATAGGTACGAAAGTCAAGATGTCGTGACGTCATAATACAGGACTTGAAAGAACGTTCGAATTCCAAAAAATAATTACTTAGGGTAAAACATCACAGCAGGCCAAACAGGCCACCTACAATCGAACGCTTGCCACCCTCCGAAAAAGTACATTATAACGCGTCCTGACACCGGAGATGGGCATCAGTCGCGACTTGTTGTTGGTGAGAAACGGAGCTAAAGACCTCTACTCTCCTTTCGAAGTAAGTATTTTCTCCAAAGTTAGAAATTAAGGCCAAATTTTAAGATTTAAACAGAGGGTACTGAAAATGGCGCCCACGGCAGTGGAAATCTCACCAAAACGCTTTAGAAATTTTTACTTACAACTAAAAATGTTTCGAAGATTGACGCCATCTCGATGTTTACGGAGCCGCTTGTGTCAACAAACTTTCCATTTCCTGTGATAAATCCGCACACCACTTGTACCCACAGACGCTGGAGCACTTTTATCACAACAATCGAAACACGATTTCTCACCACAACAAGCCAGGATGTAAACAGCTGTTTTTGGTAGAAGATGACGAGAAGCGTGCTCTTAGCTAATTTTTAAATAAGTAGTAAAACATCAATATTTTACATATTTATGATGATTAATTTGAAAATATTCGTTATTGAAAAAGTAACTCGACTCTGACTCAAATTTAAGTAATTATTTTTCTGAATTAGAACGTTCTTTTAAGTTCTGTATTATGACGTCACGACATCTTGACTTTCGTACCTATTGTAAATACGTAATTGCTATACTCAACTGTCATTGCAGAACAGTTTACCAGTTATTTCATGCAGATTGTTATCAGCTATACATGTAATTGTTATAATCGTAATGCGCATATATATCTTTATTATTTACTTTTTGGATATATGAAGATGTTTTACTGCTGGCTTATCGCCGTAGTGTGACGCAATCGTTTTCGGTCCATGGCCTCTGTCTGTTTTCGCACCATAAGAAATTATGGGGCCGAATTGCAATGACCAGAAAGTCGTTAAACCAAAAGAGGAAAGTTAGCATGAGGGGCATATGTTTTGACTGAGAAAAATACAAATTTATTCAATAGCTAGCTTGTAAAAAATACTTGGTTATAAAAAACTTGATTGACAACTAAGCAGCATGTCAACTATGGGTTTCAGAGACAGTGCAAGCACGTTTTTGGGCAATACCTATTTCTGTAACGAAACACTCGTAACAGAACGAGATTTTGCTATAGTGCATTACACCCAGTGCCGTAATTTATAAGGGTATCGTGAATCACTAATCGTAAAGAATAACGACACTTGTCCTTGTACCAAGACGACAAAAACTCCATTATGCAGAAATGGATACGAACACGTGTATAAAGCTCCACCCTACCCTCTCCCCACCCACCCCCCTCCACCGCCATCCCTTTTTCTTCTTCGTTCCTCCGCCTTCCTTTCTCTCTCTCTCTCTCTCTCTCTCTCTCTGTTGCCATTCGGTATGTGTTGACCCTCCAAAACTGGGTATAAGACTACACACAAAAACGTTGAAATTGGTGAAATTAGGCTATGTATTGGAAGTATATATACATAATATTAAAGCAATTTTATCATGTATTGCATTACTATGACAACTAGAATTCCATGGAAACGTTTATAATATGGAACGGCGTTATGTGTGAAGCCTCCACTAATGTGGCAACGATGATTTTGACCATTCTTAGCATGCAAACATTAAAGCATGCAAACATGATATTGTTATGATACAATAAAAAAAGTTTTATACATACTTACCTGGGCAGATATATTACATAGCTACTTTACTCCGTCGTCCGACAAAGAGAAAAAATTCGGAAAATTCGCGGCACACGCGGCAGTAGGTCAGGTGATCTACCCCCCCGCCGCTGGGTGGCGGGAATAGGAACCATACCCGTTTTCTAATTCATAATTTTCTTCCAGCTGTCTCCTGAGGGGAGGCTGGGAGGGCCATTTAATTGTATATATCTGCAGGTAAGTATGTATAAAACTTTATTGTATCATAACAATATCATTTTTATACATTCAACTTACCCGTCAGATATATACATAGCTGATTCACACCATTGGTGGAGGGTAAAAGACAGCTATTACTGAATATACAGGTAAACAACATACGTTGTAGGTAATAAATAAATAAAACCTTGGTTCCTATGTGTTTAGACGAAGGTTCGACTTCCTAGCTATTGCTAGTAGTCTGCTTCGTCTCAAGAGCCTCAGCGAGGATGTGACCTATGGCTAAGAGTTCTTGTAGATCTGTCCAATGGGGTCTTATCCACTTACTTGACAGAATCTAGTGGTCATTTGTCAATGGGGTCTTATCCAACTTACATGGGGGGACAATACACCAATGCCATATTGGCATACTTAAGGGAGCAACAACACCGATTCACCGATCACCTGATCCATAACCACGAGGGTTTGGTGCTTAATTTTGAAAAGAAGCTATCCCCAAACTCATTTCAAATAAACCCAGAAAATAATACACTTATGTTAAAAAAAATGATATTGTTATGTTACAATAAAGTTTCATACATATTTACCTGGCAGATATATACATAGCTAAGACTCCGTCGTCCCCGACAGAAATTCAAATTTCGCGCCACTCGCTACAGGTAGGTCAGGTGATCTACCGGCCTGCCTGCCCCTGGGTGGCAGGACTAGGAACCATCCCCGTTTTCTATCATATTTTCTCTCTTCCACCTGTCTCCTGCGGGGAGGCTGGGTGGGCCTTTAATTGTATATATCTGCCAGGTAAATATGTATGAAACTTTATTGTAACATAACAATATCATTTTCATACAATCAACTTACCTGTCAGATATATACATAGCTGATTGGCACCCTTCGGTGGAGGGTAAGAGACAGCTTCTATATGGAATAGACAGGTAAACAACATATGTTGTAGGTATAAATAAAACCTTGGTTCCTACCTGATAGGTGGTAGACTTCGGGTGTTTGCCAGTAGTCTGCATCACCTCAAGAAACTTTAGCGAGATATATGATCTATGGCCAAGAGTTCTTGTGGGTCTGCCGATGGGGGTCTTATCCGCTTACTCGGCAGAGCCTAAAAGGACTTTGTCACTGGGTGCTGATCCACTTATATGACAATACACCTTATGAAGGAGCACACAACCAATCCCGACCACCTGATCCTAACCATATGTTAGAACTAAGGATTGTTACGAGTTATCCCCGAACTCGTCACAACAACCGTAACTCAAAACCATTACGCACACTATACATAATTTTCAAAAAAAAACTTATACTCAAACTAATTGGATATGACAAGAATTCTACTGAAACAACATAGACGGCGCCCGTGCGAGCCTAAGTCCTCCATTGTTCGAAGAGACTCTCGACCATATCCAAAAAGAAGAAAAGTATATACATTTAAGGATTGGTGTCGGCTCCCGTACCCAGAAATCGTATCCGCCGATACGAAAGGACCTAGAGAAAAACATTCTCATATGTCACACGCACGTCTTCAAGTAATGAGATGCAATACTGAGTTGCATCTCCAAAATTGTCGTTATCTATGATGTTTTAAGCGACATATTCTTATGAAACGAGAGGAGACGTCGCTATAGCTCTCACTTCATGAGCTTTTACTTTACTCTCAACAGTTGTAACTGTTCGTCAGGACAGGCCTTATGAGCGTCTGTAATGACGTTTCTTACAAAGAATGCCAGCGCATTCTTGGACATTAGTCTTGTTGGGGGTCTTTTACCGCGCACCAAAGACCTTGTCTAGACCTCCATCTGATGCATTTCTCTGAAGGTAGAACTTCAGAGCTCTAACAGGGCATAGAGACCTCTCTGCTTTCTCTGCCTACGAGACTCGACAGTCCTTGACTTCGAATGACTTAGGCCAGGGATTCGTGGGATTCTCGTTTTTCGCTAAAAACAGGGTCTAAACGAGCAAATAGCCGAGTCTCCCTGAATCCTACTTTGATCCTGCAGAGCATGTAATTCACTAATTCTCTTTGCCGTAGCTAAAGATAATAGGAATAGGCATTTCTGGTTATGTCTCTAAACGATGCCAGATGAGGAGGTTTCGAATCTTTCCGATGACAGATACTTGAGGACTACGTCTAGGTTCCAGTTCGGAGGTACTGGTTCCTTAGACTTTGAAGTCTCAAAAGACCTTATGAGATCGTGGAGATCTTTATTATTTGCCAGATCTAATCTCTGTTCCTGAATACAGCCGAGAGCATACTTCTGTATCCTTTTATTGTGGATACGGCTAGATGAGATTTTTCTCTCAGGAATAGCAGGAAATCAGCAATTTCCGGCTATAGAGGTAGTGGAGGAGGACAAATTCTTGGATCTACACCACCATTCTAAATACCTCCCACTTCGATTGGTATACTTTCGTAGTGGAGGTTCTGCGTGCTCTCGCGATCGCGCTTGCCACTTTGCGAGAAAAGCCTCTCGCTCTGACAAGTCTTTCGATAGTCGAAAGGCAGTCAGAGCGAGAGCGGGGAGGTTTTGATGGTACCTCTTGAAGTGTGGTTGTCTGAGAAGATCCGTCCTTCTTGGTAGGGATCTTGGAAAGTCTACGATCCACTCTACCACCTCCGTGAACCATTCCTGGGCGGCCAAAAGGGGGCTATTAACGTCATCCTCGTCTCCTTTGACGCCACAAACTTTTTCATTACTAACCCAGGATTTTGAATGGGGGAAAAGTAAAAGCATAAACGTCTAACTCGAGACCAATTTAGCAGGAAGGCGTCTACATAAGTGCTCTTGGATCTTCCACGACCGAGCAAAAACTGGGTGGGAGCCTTTTTGAAATGAATGTTGCGAAGAGATCCACATGAGGAGTCCCCCACAGAGACCAGAGATCGAGACACACTCCTCGTGTAGTGTCCATTCTGTATGAAGGACTGGTTCCTCCTGCTGAGCCTGTCCGCCCTCCACATTCTTTACTCCCTGTACGAACCTTGTCAGTAGGGAGATGTTCCTGTGAGACGTCCAAAGTAATAGGTCTCTCGCAGCTCGTAAAGGAACGAGGAGTGCGTCCCTCCCTGTTTCCGAATGTAGGCAAGTGCGGTGGTGTTGTCCACGTTTACTTGCACTACCTTGTTTGACACCAGAGGTTCTAGGGCTCTTCAAAGCCAGATGTAGGGCGAAGAGCCTCTTTGCAGTTTTAGGTGCCAAGTAACCTGTGCTGGTTCCCAGGTGCCTGACACCTCTTCTGAGCCTAATGTCGCTCCCAACCTTTCCTCCGACGCGTCGGAGTACAACACTAGGTCTGGGTTCTGTGTTTTTAGAGAGATCCCTTTGTTCTCTTCTAGAGGGGGCAACCACCACTCTAGGTGCGACTTTATCTCCACTGGAATGGGAAAAACGTCCGAAAGTTGTCCGGTTTTCCAGCTCCAAGACTTCTTGAGGAAGAATTGAAGCGGACGTAAATGAAGTCTTCCTAGAGGGAAGAACTGTTCTAGCGAGGAAAGCGTCCCTAGAAGGCTCAACCATTCCCTCGCCGACGTCTGTTGCTTCCCTAAGAAGAGAGAGACAATCCGCAAACCTTTTGTGATTCTCTCTTGCGAAGGAAAATACTCGAAAACCCCGAGAATCCATCCGAATCCCAGATAGACTAGGTCCTGTCTGGGGGGGGTCAGCTGAGACTTCTCGAGGTTCACGAGCAATCCCCAACGCGTTTGATCAAATCTAGAGTTAACTTTAGGTCCTCCAAGCACTGTCTCTCTGATCTGGCCCTGATGAGCCAGTCGTCCAGATACAGAGAGACATTTACTCCTTTGAGGTGAAGAAACTCGCCACATTCTTCATCAGGCTTGTGAAGACCATGAGGAGCTGTGGACAGGCCGAAACACAAGGGCTCTGAACTGAAAGATCCTTCCCCCCCGTCATGAAACGGAGGTACTTCTTCGATGAAGGGTGGATCGGGACGTGAAAGTAGGCGTCCTGGAGATCTAGAGACACCATCCAATCTCCGTGTCGTAATGACGCTAGGACTGAAGCCGAAGTCTCCATGGAGAACTTCTCCTTTTGAACAAAATTTGTTCAGAGAGCTGACGTCCAGTACTGGTCTCCAGCCTCCCGAGCTTTCGCAACAGAAAAAGGCGATTGTAAAAACCCCACCCCGGGGAGTTTTGATCCCGTACCAGTTCTATCGCTCTCTTGTCCCACATTTGTTCCACCATCGATCGAAGAGTATCCCTCAGCACAGGATCCTTGTAACTTGGCTGATAGTTCCCTTGGTATTGACGTTAGGGGAGGAGTGTTCAGGAAAGGGATACGATATCCCTTCCTTAAGATCGCCAAAGCAGACGCGTCTGCGTTTATCAGTGTCCAGGCTTCCACAAATCCCAGGAGCCTGGCACCTATGGTGCTTGGGAGGAGCGAATCTTCATTTTTCCCTTTTTAAAAGGGACGAAAGGCAGATCTACCTCTCTTCTCCGGAGCCTTCCTTCTTGTGGGAGGTTCTGGAGGATGGACCACCTCGAAAGGGCTGCACCGATGTACTAGGTCCTTTCTTGTCCGATGCAGAACAGTTTCTTCTTTCTTGCTGACTGCGTCAGAAGATCCTGAGTCGCCTTCTCAGTAAAGAATGCGCAATGTCCTTACTAACTGAGAAGGGAACAAAAAGTCAGATAGAGGCGAATACAGTAGAGCTGCCCTCTGAGCATGAGAGACTGCCTTTGTTAAGAAGGCGCCATATACAGTCCTTTTCTTTAAAAGACCTGCTCCAAACAATGAGGAGATTTCAAAAGATCCATCCTGTACCGCTTTGTCAATACAAGACAATATGCATAACAGGGCTTCAGGTTCGATTCCTTCCGAATCATGGGCTTTCTTGGACATCACCCCAAGGGACCAATCTAAGAAGTTGAAGACTTCCAATACATGAAAAGAGTCCTTGAGGAGATGATCCAGTTCCGAAATTCCCCACGTAATTCGTGCTGAATTGAGACTTTGTCGACGTGAAGCGTCAACTAAGGTCGAAAAATCTGCCTCCGTTGTAGAAGGGAGAGCGATACCCCATATTCTCTCCCGTCTGATAACCAGATGCCTCTTTTCCCAGCTAATCTTGCTGGAGGCATGCAAAAGACTGTCCTGACTAAGTCTTTCTTAGACTTCATCCATGAGTCTAAGGATTGTAATGCCCTCTCATCGAGATGGTGGGTTTCATTTTGGAGAAAAGACGAAGGCTTCTTCGTCTTAGCACTGGAAAAAGACGCGAGCGCGGAGAAGGAGGAGCGGCAGGAGTCAAACTCGTCTCCATACTCCTCAAGAAGCAGGGTAGTCAAAACTTATAGTTAGACAGACCCTCTCTTCCATGATATTCATCATCCGAGTTATCCTCCAACTCGGGATCTACATGAGCCTCCGTTCTCCTTTCCGAACGTTCCTTTCTTCTGGAGGAGACAAAACTCCTAATAGGAGAGGGGAGGGGCTAAGGGAATGATAATCCTTCCTCTTTCCCGCTCTAATAGGACTTGGAAGGCGTCACAGCTCCAGCTTCTCTTGAACTTTTAGAAGACGCTTCCCGCTTGTATGACGCTTCCCGTTCGCAAGCGTCCTGGCTGACGTCTCTTGCTGACGTCTTGATGACGCTTCGCGCCTGGAAGACGCTCCGCTCTCCAAAGGCGTCCTACTTGGCGTCACAATATTGGACGGAGCGTCACGTCTAAGATCCGCTTTCAATGAC
>NC_087205.1:65322542-65365583 GCF_015104395.2 Macrobrachium nipponense | reverse complement strand
GTGTCCGGGCCCTGTTGCTTCGGCAACAGCATCCCCGGCTCCGCCCTGGATGGCAGACTTAACGTCTGTCCTGAGGAAGCTGACGAAGAAGAAGAGGAAGAGGAGGAAGGTGTCGTCGTCTTCTTCGTCGTTGTCGGCTGCCGCCTCTTCCCCTTCGACTTCCAAGGCTTCACAGCCGAGGAAGAAGAAGGCTGCCTCCTCCCCTCCTAAGAAGTCTCCCTCGGGAGCTTCTCAGGGCCCGTCTCACTCCGGTGGGACGGGGGGTTCTTCCACTGGTCCTCCTGCTCCTTCAGGAGCGGGGCCCGTCTCTTCTTCCGCAACTTCGGGGACCAGAGGGGTACCGGCCAACACCGGTACTTCCTCGCCTGTTGTCGGGCTCCGCCGCTACACCAGGTTCCGTCTCGGCCTCTTGTTCGAGAGAGGTACTGAGTGTACGGTCACCTGCCGGTGGCCGTGCAGCCAAGAACCAGACGCCAGAGCTTGCTCGGCGCCAGGTTCACGGCACGGAGCGGAAGGCTGGTGAGAGCCACTCAGGCGACTCTCACCAGGCCAGCTCTTGCAGCGACCAGCCGGCTACCTGGTTTGACGTGATGGTCTTTGACCGGCCACGGGCCGAGGCTAGGAAGAGGTCCCCCCGATTGCCGGCCTCCGTGAGGACAAGCACCGGTCTCACCGTGACAGTGGTCTCTGCAGGTCGCCTGACCGCCGCTCCCACAGGGAACGGACGGGTAGGGCAACCAGCAGCAGCTCCTCTGACACATGAGATCGGGGCCGCTGTTCTCGGTCCAGCCGTTCTCCCCAGGGAAACGGCTCGACTAGGCCTGCAGCTCGATCCCCACCACGGGTTGGTGATCGCCTGCAGCCCTCCAAGCCCACTGGTTCTGCCAGCGAGCGGAAGGGGAGCGTCAGGTCCTCCTCTCCCATGCCTTAAACTTCCTCGGTTTACACCGGGAAGAGCGAGGCACAGAGGAGTGATCGTGAGGGGCGTGCCCGCACGATCCCGTCATGACGCCGTATTTACCAGGCACGATCTTCAGACCGACCAGGATGTACACGCAAGTGGCAGGAGGAGACCAAGAGGGGTCTGTTGCTGTTCCCCCTCCTGAAGGGGGAGGTTCTCGGGATATGCTCTTGTTCGAGGGGCTTGACGGCCCTACTCCGCAAGATGCAGTCACTCCAGGGATCTAGAGGAACTTTGCCGAGGTTATTGCGCTGATTCATCAGCACGACGACCTCGGGGAAGGATCGCCGCTCCCACCATCCGATCCACATCCCAGCTCGAGTCGTTTTGGGGTCCAAGAAGGAACCCAAACCGATGGTGGGTCTGCCATGATCGCAGCTTGCCGACTCTGTTGGACCACGTGAAGTCTCTCGTCTTCGGACAGGATGGCTCGCTGAGGTTTGTCAGACCGAAAAGGCTACTTCCTTCTCCTCTACTGCGACAGCGGGGATTTTACGTGCGTCAGAGGATGGTATCGGTTCTCTCCTGTCAGGTATCGATCAGCCCCACCCAAAAGACGTTCACAGTGGCGGCAGACCCTTACCTACAGTGCGAGTTCGTAACCCTCCTCAGGAAAACGTTTCTCCTGACGATACGTTTTCCCAGACTATGGAAGGCCATCGCCGCAAGGTCATGGCTGCTCCTGCTCTCTTCTCCAACTGCTAGTTCCGCTGGGAAGGCGAGCATGTATCCAATTCCTCCCCCATTCCCTCTCTCCTTACGGCTACGAGGGAAAGGGGAGGGATCCTGCAGAGTTCTCTGTAGGATCCCATGTTGGGGACTGCGTTACCAGGGGGACCTTCGGGTCCTACCTAACATAAGCCCCCGTCATTGAGAAAGGATCCTGCCCCATCCTCGATTTCTACAGTGCCGAGACCTGGATAGTAGGCGTCCTTCGAGAGGGATATCTACTAGCCATCGAATCTCGGCCACCCCTTCAACCCGGTCCACCTTCAGACCCTACGCTCCAGGAACATCAAAGGACGTAGCCCTTCGACAGGAAACCAAGACCATGCTGAGCAAAGGAGCTGTAGAGATCGTCAGGGATCAGTCACCGGGCTTCTACAGTCGCCTTTTCCTGGTGGAAAAGTCTTCGGGGGGTTGGCGCCCGGTGATAGATCTCTCTCCCCTGAACTGATTCATTCGCCAGTCTCGGTTCACGATGGAGATGGCACATTCCGTGCTCGACTCCATCAGGGAGAACGATTTCATGCTTTCAGTGGATTTGAAGGATGCGTATTTCCAGATACCCGTCCGTCAATCCTCCAGGAAGTACCTCCACTTCATCCTCGACGGGACGGTGTACCAATTCAGGGCACTTTGCTTCGGTCTCTCAACTGCCCCACAGGTGTTCACGCGAGTGTTCACGCTGGTGTCTGCTTGGGCCCATTCGTCCGGGATACATCTTCTGAGGTATCTCGACGACTGGTTAGTCCTGGCGAGCTCCCGCTCGCAGTTGCTACGGGACAGGGATCGACTTCTAGAATTCTGCCGCGATCTGGGGATTGTGGTGAACTTCGAAAAGTCCGATCTCGAACCCAAGCAGAGGATGAAGTACCTGGGTATGCTGATCAACACGGTAGCAGGGCGAGTCTTCCCCGCAGACTCGTGGATCAGCAGATTCAGGGAGGCAGCCGACCAGTTCCTGTCTCGGCAGGAACAGTCAGCTCGGCAATGGCAAGTCGTGATCGGCCACCTGTCGTCACTCGAGAAGTTAGTCCCTCACGGGCGTCTTCACCTGCGGTCTCTTCAGTGGAGACTAAAGGAGAGTACTTCACTGTGTCCCTCACGGAGGAGGTGAGGCAGGACCTAGCCTGGTGGCTGGACGACAGGAACCTCTTAAGAGGAGTGCTTCTCCGCACTCCCCCACCCCGGAGATGTTGCTGTTCTCAGACACATCCACCGAGGGATGGGGTGCACACCTGGAGGAGTTGCTGACTGCAGGAGTGTGGGACCATCACGACAAGCACCTTCACATCAACATTCTGGAGGCAGCGTCTCTCGCTCCCCAAGAGTTCCAGGACCGCTTCATGGGACACTTGGTGGTGTTGATGTGCAACAACACCACAGTATTGGCATACGTCAACAAACAGGGGGCCTAGTGTCCCTCCCGTTGCACCAGTTGATGCTGCAGGTGCACGAGTGGGCCGTGGCTCACTCAATAGAGCGATCAGCCCGCTACATTCCAGGCAAGAGGAAAGTAGTAGCAGACAAGCTCAGCCGTCGGGATCAGGTGATAGGGTCCGAATGGTCCCTACACCAGGACGTGGTGGAAAGGCTCTTCAACCTGTGGGGGCATCCAGTAGTGGATCTGTTCGCCACCCGGCACAACAGAAAACTCCAGGTTTTATTTTTAGCCGTGCAGGACCCATGGGCAGCTGCAGAGGATGCTCTCGAACACCCATGGGACAACCTCTTCGTCTACGCCTTTCCCCCATTCAGCCTCCTTCGCAAGGTGATCAGCCGAGTGCTGGCCACCCCAAATCTCAGGATGATCCTGGTGGCTCCCAAATGGCCCCAGGCCGTTTGGTATCTGGACCTGCTGGCTCTGCTTGCGGAAGCACCGATAGCGATTCCCCCTTGGCACAACCTCCTCGTCCAGCCACAAGTAGAACGGTACCAATGGGCAGTCCAGTCTCTACATCTTCACGGCTGGTTGTTATCCACCATCTCTTACGAGCGAGAGGCTTTTCTCTCAAAGCAGCAACAGAGATTGCTGGACATGTCAGACAGTCCTCTGCAGCTGTGTACCAGGGAAAGTGGGCCGTCTTCTGTGGTTGGTGTCGTAGACAGGGTCTATCTCCTCTCGGAGCCACTCTTCAGCAGGTAGCGGATTTCCTCATTTTTCTTCGCCGAGAAAAGCTCCTCTCTGTCCCCACAGTCAAAGGATATAGAGCCGCCCTGGCACTGGTCCTGAAACTGAGGGGATTGGATATCTCGGACTCATTCGAGATCTCTTTGCTTATGAGGAGCTTTGAAAGATCTTGCCCACCCAGGGAACTCAGGCCCGAGGTGGGATGTGAATCTCGTCCTTAGGAGTTTGACTCGAAGACCCTTCGAGCCGCTCCGATAGTCGTCAGACAGGGATCTGACCCGATGTTAGACATTCCAGGGGATGGGGATCTGTGACGCTCGATTTCGTCCCGAACTTCGTAGCTAAGACTCAGAATCCGTCGATCCCTGACGACAGGTTCAAGTCTTTCACAATCCCCTCCCTGTTGGATTTCACCGACAACGATACAGATGAGATGCTGATTTGTCCTGCAAGGGCGCTACGACGCTATCTGAAGAGAACTTGGCACCTCAGGCCTGAGTGTCGACGCCTCTTCATTAGCACCGGGGTGACCAAGAAAGAACTATCCAAGAACACACTTTCTTTCTGGCTGCGTGAGGTAATCAGGAGGGCGTACGAGGCTGATGGTAGCGACGACATCCGTACCCTTCGTCCGAGAGCCCACGAAGTCAGGGCGTTGGTCCTTCCCTTGCGTTCCGCAAGAACTTGTCCATGGCGCAGGTCCTGAAGGCAGGGGTCTGGGCCAACCAGACCACCTTCACCTCCTCCTACCTTCAGGATATTGCCCACAGGTCCTTGGATACTTTTTCCTTGGGACCTGTGGTGGCTGCTCAACACGTTGCATAGCTTACCCAGCACCCAAGCAGGCATAACAGCATCGAGTCCTGGTGTGACTGCAAGAATGGATGAGTGAATGAGAGTGTCTCTCCATCTTTTTCTCCCCTCTACCTGTGGGCAGAGGGACATGGTGGTCACCCTGCTGGAAAAGGATGAGATGCAGGTAAGCTACTCGACCATGCCCCATCCTATCCATTTCATTAGGGATAGGAGTGACTATCCACTACTTCCCCCAACAAGGGGGGAGAAGTGGAAGCTAACAAGAGACAAACCCATAACTTTATGTTGCCTCTTGCAACAGGAACAAGTTCTTGCTTGCTAGTTTTAAGAGGTACGCTTGCTTCCCTCTTATTACTTGGGTCCAGAAGTCTGACCATTGATCCTGCGGTACATACCCCGATCAATTGGGCAGAGGCTAGGATCCCTCCCTCTGCTCTTACGACCAGGGAGGGAATCCAAGGTTGGGCGAACACAGTCTGTTCTTAAGACTCAGATTCCTCCCACCAAGAAGTGAGTCTTCATATTGTTAAAGGACTGAAAGGTTTGTATTATGTATCGGAACAAATGGCAATTTGTCGAAAATTGCATTTTTCCTAACTATACAAACCTGAGGTCCTTTACATATAGTCCCACCTCATGCCACCCCTCACTCTGCAATTTTTCCTGGGCCTAAAGCAAAAGTGATTCTTCACCTCCCAGTTGCGCTGCACGCGCAGTGTCGGACAAGCAGTTAACTACCGAACTCCCTTGTTCGAAGCTTACGACCGTTCCAGCTGCCGCTAGTTACCTTCCTATTGTAAAAGGACCTCAGGTTTGTATAGTTAGGAAAAATGCAATTTTCGACAAATTGTCATTTCGTATACAGCTTCTTAAAGTTCGATATCACTTGCTGGTCCATGGGCTGGAGGAGAGGGGTGGTGTTAGGCAGAAGATAAAGAACCTTGATGAAGGAATACTCCGTTAGGATATCTTCCTTGAGGCCAGGAGGGTGTGCAGGGACATTGTCCAACACCAGCAGACATTTCAGAGGGAGGCGCTTCTCTTCCAAGAATTTCTTCACTGTCGGGCCGAAACATATTTACCCACTCCGTGAACAAAATCCTCGTTACCCAGGCTTTCGCATTAGCCCTCCACATCACTGGAAGCTTCTCCTTAAGCACTTAGTGGGCCTTGAAGGCTCGAGAAGTCTCTGAATAATAGACCAGTAGGGGCTTCACCATGCAACCTCCACTGGTGTTGGAACAAGGTGCGAGAGTAAGCCTGTCTTTCATAGGCTTATGCCCGGGTAGCTTCTTCTCTTCCTCCGTGATGTACGTCCGACGAGGCATTTTTTTCCAAAAAAGGCCAGTCTCATCACAGTTGAAGACTTGCTGAGAACTATAGCCTTCCTTGGTCATCATCTCGTCGAACGTCTTTTTAAAGGCTTCTGCCGCTTTCGTGTCCGAGCTGGCAGCCTCCCCATGCCGCACCACCGAATGGATGCCAGTCCGTTTACGGAATTTCTCGAACCACCCATGAGAAGCCTTGAAGTCTGGGGTTGGTGTTGATGTCCCATCTCCTCCGTCATCTTTGGCCTTGGCAATCAAATGGCCGAAAATAGCACTGGCCTTGTGGCAGATTGCCGTCTCCGTTATCGTATCGCCAGCAATTTCTTTGTCTTTTATCCAGACAAGAAGAAGCCTTTCCATCTTGTCCTGCACGTGGGTCCTCTTGCTGGACAAAATAGTGACGCCCTTGGAAGGTGTAGCTGCTTTGATGACATTCTTCTGCTTAAGGATGGTGCCTATTGTTGACGGATTTCGGCCGTATTCCTTGGCGATCACACTCAATCGCATACCAGCTTCATACTTCCTTATAATCTCCATCTTTGTCTCCAAAGAGAGCATCCTCTTCTTTCCATGAATTTCAAGTTTCTTGAGACCCATGACTACTATATACTGTACGTAATTTACGTATAAGTAGAGTAAAGTTCTCACACAGCACGATAAAGTACCTATACTGCAACTAAATCACTAACGAATTTACGTTAATAAACAAAATCGTTAGAACGAACGAATACCGTGTTTGTACGATAACGATGCTGGGACGAGTGGCCGAGGTACGCTGCTACGTAGTAGATGCATGATGGGAAGGTTGCTGACCAATAGGAGAGAGGGATCTCATGGCGATGACTAGCATCAGGAACCAATGGGAGAGCAGGAGGATGGTGGCGAGTCTACTCAGTTTCAAAATTGTTATCGGTGGTCCGGGCGAATCTCGGACTTTACAGCAACAACCTTTTGTATCTTGAAAAATTTTCGTGTTAGCTTTCGTATCTCGAGTTTTTCATAAGTTGAGCCTTTCGTATCTCGAGGTATCACTGTATAAGGCTTCCAATAGTAGGGCTGAAGGTAAGAAGGCTGTAAAAACTATTGATGATTATGAAGACAACAGTGATGATAGATTGTTAATGGTTTAAGGAAAGATTTTTGCTCTTAATTCTGATGAATTTTGTTTCAGTATTAATCAGAATTTAGTTGCATTTGAGATTGACCATGGCGCTGCTGTGTCTACTATAACCAAAGAGTGGGTACATAGGTTAAAACTAAATATGGAACCATGCAATAAAAAGCTAAGAGGTTACGAGAATATGAAAATTGATGTCTTGGGCAAAGTGTTAGCTCCTGTACTTTATAAATAGCACAAAGGTTTCTCAGGTATTTTATGTTGTTGATTCTTGTAATACCAATTTATGTAAAGATTTAATGCAGCAAGTAGGTATTTATTTGGCTGGAATAGATGAAGGTACTAGAGTAATAAAGGTTGCTAATGTGAGTGCAGAAAAGCTGCTAGATAATTACTTGGTAGATTCAAGTAAACCTATTACTGGTGTTTTGGCCAAGATTCATATAAAAGGTAATGCTACCCCAAAGTTTATGAAAGCACACAGTTCCTTTTTATTACAAGAAAATTATTGAAGATGCCTTAGATAAGCTAGTAGCGGTTGAAATGATGAAAACCATATCACGTAGCGAATGGGCAGTTCCTAATAAAGTTGAAATGAGGATTTGTGGAGATTTTAAAATTTTGAATAAACGAATTCATAATGACAAGTACCCGTTACCAAAGATAGAGGAATTGTTATCTGTTGTTGGTAAGGGAAAGTTTTTTTCTAAAATTGATTTTAAGAATGCTTATTTGTTCCGATACGTTATACAAACCCTCGGTCCTTTAACATTAGGAAGTAGCTAGCGGCAGCTTGAACGGTCGTAAGCTTCGAACAAGGGGAGAACGGTAGTTAACTGCTTGTCCGACAGTGCGCGCGCTGTGCGCCTGGGAGGTAAAGAATCACTTTAACTTTCGGCCGCGTGTGTGGAGGACGTGTTCGTCATCGCTCTCTGCCCGCTTCATCGTCGTATGCTTTGTTTATATTGTGTTTTCCACTACTGGTTTGTTTGGTTTGAAAATGAAATTGTAAGTACTCTGTTTTCATTTTCATTAATTAAATAAATTATGGGTCTAGAAATGGAGCTATCACCGTAGATGCGGCGGTTTCCGCTCTTTTCCTGAAGTTGATCCTCATATGTTCTCTGTGCCGAGGGCGGGAGCGCGCTCGTGCCGAGTCATTTATTTCTGGGTGAAATTGTGAAAGTGAAACTTGTAAGTACAGTACTCTTTTTCATTTATATTTTGCCCTGTGCGCTCGGGGCCGAGGGCGAGAATGCTCGCGGCACTAGCCCTTTAATTTGTATGAAAGTGAATGCAAGAGCAGTATTCTTTTTCATTTTCATATATTATTTGATTATGGATCAAGTTTTCCGCTCTTACCCGGGAATTGATCCTTACTCTTTTATATTGTGTGAAAGTGAATCGCAAGTGCAGTATTCTGTTTCACTTTATATATTATTTCATTGCATCAATATTCATTATGGATTGGTTCCCGCTCATACCGGGAATTAATCTTTATTATTGCGCTCGGTGCAGAGGGCACGTTTGCTCTCGCGCTGTAACGTTATTGGTGTAGGTGCAGTGGATGCTATGCGGGGGCGGGGGAAGCGAAGGCCTGCCAAGAAGTCGTCGGAAAGCTCTCCCGCGACTCCCTTGGTAACCGATTCTTCGTCTTCTTTCCTGCCCCTCCCCCCGCTCAGCTCCCAGGAATGGCACCTTCCCCTTTGGGGGGGAGGAGTATCCGGGTCCTCCTCCTCGCCCGAACTATCGAGCGTGGAGGAGGGCTCTCGGTGCCCCGACGTACAATTGTTTTCGGGGTCTCCCGTTCGTTCGGGGGGGCTAATCACTTTTGTTGCTTCCGCAGAACGAGTAACCTGGGACAGGTGTGGGCATCCTTGGGTCTGCAGGGCGTGCCTAGTGTCCAGGGGCTGTTTCAGCGTCTGGCGGGGGCGGGGGCGGTCACCCATAAAGCGGTGACCACCACAACACTACCCCAGGGTATGCCGCCCCTCCTCACCTTGTGATACCCTGCATGTGATGACGGTGACGCCGACAGCCACCGTTCAAGAGCCAATCACTGCTGTGCCGAGGAGGGGTGTGCCGCTCCACCTGGGTTCTTTGTGCTGCCGACCCCAGACTTCCACTGCCCAAAAGCTCCCCTGGACCTGCCACTGGTACCCAGGATGTCGATGGCTGAAGCTATGCCTCCTGGGTTACCTGACTTGCCTGCCGTACCGGCCGTACCTGCCGCTACCGCTGTTCTTGCTGCTGGCCCAGCCGCTCTCTCCGCTCCTGCTGTTCCCGCTCCTGCCCACGTCGTTCCTGTCCATGGTGCTGCTGCCCCAGACTCAGGTCCTTCCGGACAGGTGCAGCCGGGCCGTGTTGCTTCGGCAATTGCCCCGGCTCCGTCCTGGATGGAGGATCTGACGTCTGTCCTGCGGGAGCTGACGAAGAAGAAAAGGAAGGTGTCATTGTCGTCTTCTTCGTCGTCTGCTGCCGCCTCTTCCCCTTCGACTTCTAAGGCAACCAAGCCGAAGAAGAAGAAGGCTGCCTCCCCCCCACCCTAAGAAGGCTCCTTCGGGAACTTCTAAAGGCCCGCCCCACTCCGGTGGGACGGGGGGTCCTTCTGCTGGTCCTCCTGCTCCTTCGGGAACAGGGCCCATCTCCCCTTCCGCAAGGAAGAAGAAGACGGGGACCAGAGGGGTACCGGCTACCACCGGTACTTCCTCGCCTGGTGTTAACGGCGCTGCCACTACACCAGGTTCCGGCTCGGTCTCTCATTCGCGAGAGATTCCGAGTGTGCGGTCTCCCGCGGGAGACCGTGCAGCTAAAGTTCTGGTGCCAGAGTTCGCTCGGTACCAAGACCGCGGCACGGAGCAGAAGGCTGGTGAGAGCTGCTCAGGTGACTCTCGCCAGGCCAGAGGCCGCTCTCGCAGCGACCAGCTGGTAACCCGGGTCTCCCCCCTAAGAAGGCTCCTTCAGGAGCTTCTAAGGGCTCTTCCCACTCCCGTGGGACGGGGGGTTCTTCTGCCGGTCCTCCTGCTCTTTCGGGAACAGGGCCCGTCTCCCCTTCCGCAGGAAGAAGAAGACGGGGACCAGAGGGGTACCGGCTACCACCGGTACTTCCTCGCCTGGTGTTAGTGGCGCTGCCGCTACGCCAGGTTCCGGCTCACTCTCTCGTTCGTGAGAGGTTCCGAGTATACGATCTCCCGCGGGAGACTGTATAGCCAAAGTTTTGGCACCAGAGTTCGCTCGGCGCCAGGACCGCGACACGGAGCAGAAGCTGGTGAGAGCCGCTCAGGTGACTCTCGCCAGGCCAGCGGCCGCTTTCGCAGCAACCAGCTGGTAACCCTTGTAGACGTGACTGTCTCTGACCAGCCACGGGCTGAGGCTGGGAAGAGGTCCCCCCCTCCCGATCGTTGGCGCCAGCCTCAGCTAGTACCAGCGGTATGACGCACCGCGAGGATACGCACCAGTCTCACCGCGACAATGGTCTCTGCAGGTCTCCTGACCGCCGCTCCCACAGGGACCTGGCGGATAGGGGGACCAGTGGCAGCTCCTCTGCACACGAGATCGGGACCGCTGTTCTCGGTCCAGCCATTTTTCCCAGGGAAACGGCTCGACTAGGCCTGCAAGTTGGCGATCGCCTGCAGCCCTCCAAGCCCGCTTGTTCTGCCAGCGAGCAAAAGAGGAGCGTCATGTCTTCCTCTCCCATGCCTGCAACTTCCTCGGTTTGCACCGGGAAGAGCGAGGCACAGCGGGGTGATTGTGAGGGGCATGCCCCTCACAATCCCGTCATGACGCCGTAAGTACTAGGTACGATCTTTGGACCGACCAGGATGTACGCGCAAGTGGCAGGAGGAATCCGAGAGGGGTCTATCGCAGTTCCCCCTCCTTAAGGGGGAGGTTCTCGGAATATGCTCTTGTTCGAGGGGCTTGATGGTCCTACTCTGCAAGATGCTGTGACTTCCGAGATCCAGAGGAATTGTACTGAGGTTATTGCGCTGATTCGTCAGCACAACGACTTCGGGAAAACATCGCCGCTCCCACCAGCAGAGCCCGCGTCACGGCTCAAGTCGTTCTGAAGCCCGAAGAAGGGAGCCCAGACTGATGGTGGGCTTGCCGCGATCGGAGCTTCTCGACTCGGTTCTGGACCAGGTAGAGCCTCTCGTCTCCGGACAAGATGGCTCGCTCAGGTCTGGCCGGTTGAACAAGCTAATTCCCCCTCCTCTACTGCGACAGCAGCGTTTCTACAGAGTATTGCAGCGCTCCCACCCCCTACTCCTCGGTCCTCCTGAGAGGTTTCGACCTCGATGAGGACTGGAATGATCAGAGGACGGTATCGGCTCTCTCCTCTGTGAAGATGTAGGTTGCATTCAATGTCTACCTTCGTCTTCAACGGCACATAGTGTTGTTTCTCCTTAGCTGAGATTCAACTACTATGAGAATGTCTTGCCTTCAGGGACCTCGGTCTCTAGAAGGCAATTGACTTTCGCCTGTTGGGCACATGCCTTAAGAGAATAATCACCTCGCCGTCCGGCATCGGTGACAAACCAATACACTATTTGTTTGGTCTCTCGGCATAACCCTTTAAAGGGCGAAGGTCACATGACTTACTCGGATGCTTGGACAACTTGCCTTACTACCGAACCAGTCAGTCGGCAGCTGTCAGAGCGCCCGAGTCAGTTATGAACTACGCTGTGGACTTAGTTCGGTGGTTCCCGATCAATCATTACTTCGTCCTAATAGCTTGTCCCAGTACCCATACCATCGACACCCACCATGGAGTGGCGGTGTCCTATCCACTACCGAGAAGAACTTCGCTGCATGGGGATAGGAGGATGCGAGACACTTCGCTGCAGATGGATAGACCAGTATGGGTACTGGACATCACCGAAGTCGAGAAGAGGGATAGGTCATATGACTATTCCCTTCTTTTCCTCTGAGGGAACTGCATGACTTTTCCTGCGAAGTCAAGCATCCAGGGGATGGGGATCCGTGACGCTCGATTTCATACCGAGCTTCGTAGCGAAGACTCAGAATTCTTCGGTCCCTGACGATCGTTTCGAGTCCTTCACAATCCCCTCCCTAATGGACTTCACCGCCTTCAATGTGAAGGAGATGCTGCTTTGTCCGCAAGAACTTCTCCGTGGCACAGGTACTGAAGGCAGGGGTCTGGTCCAACCAGACCACATGCACCTCCTCCTACCTTCGGGATATTGCCCACAGGTCCTTGGATCTTTTTCCTTGGGACCCGTGGTGGCTGCTCAACACGTTGTGTAGCGAACCCAGACCCTCGCAGGCTGAACAGCATCGAGTCCTGGTGTGACTGTAAGAATGGATGAGTGAATGAGTGTTTGACTGACTCCTCTTCCCATCTTTTTCTCCCCCTCTACCTGTGGGTAGAGGGATACGGTCGTCACCCTGCTGGATAAGGACGAGATGCAGGTGAGCTACTCAACAGAGCCCCATCCTATCCCTTTCACTAGGGATGGGAGCAATTATCCACCACTTCCCCCAACAAGGGGGGGGGGGGGAAGTGGAAGCCAACAAGAGAGAAACCCATAACTTTATGTTGCCTCTTGCGAACAGGAACAAGTTGTTGCTTGCTGGTACAAAGAGATACGCTTGCCTCTCTCTTAGTACTCGGTCCAGAGGTTTGACCATTGATCCTGCGGTGCACACCCCGATCAATCGGACAGAGGCTTGGATCCCTCCCTCGCTCTTACGACGAGGGAGGCATTCCAAGGTTGGGCGAACACCTGTCTGTTCACAAAGACTCAGATTCCTCCCACCAAGAAGTGAGTCTTCCTATTGTTAAAGGACCGAGGGTTTGTATTACGTATCGGAACAAATGACAATTTGTCGAAAATTGCATTTTTCCTAACTATACAAACCTGAGGTCCTTTACATATAGTCCCACCTCATGCCACCCCTCACTCTGCGTTCTTTGCATAGGCCTAAAGCAAAAGTGATTCTTCACCTCCCAGGCGCGCGGCACGCGCACTGTCGGACAAGCAGTTAACTACCGTTCTCCCCTTGTTCGAAGCTTACGACCATTCCAGCTGCTGCTAGCTACTTCCTATTGTTAAAGGACCTCAGGTTTGTATAGTTAGGAAAAATGCAATTTTCGACAAATTGTCATTTTCAAATACCTGTTGATGAGAAAAGTCAAGAGTACTTAGTAATTAATACTCATAAAGGATTGTTTAAATATTAGCGCTTACCTTTTGGCTTGTCCTCATCTGGTATTTTCCAAATTTTTATTTCTCAACTGTTGGCAAATGTGGAGGGTGTAGCTGCTTATTTAGATGATATTATTGTAAGTGGTGCTGCCAAAAAGGAGCTTGATCACCGATTAAGAAAGGTTTTGGAACTTTTGCAAGCACATAATGTACAAATAAATAAGACTAAGACTTTTTTGGAGGCTGAATCTATTGAATATTTAGGATACCACATCTCAGGTGAAGGAGTTGAGCCATCTTCAAAGGGACTGAAAGCTATTTTAGATTGCCCATTTCCTACTTCTGTTGAAGAAGTTCAATCTTTTTTAGGTATGATTACTTACTATTGCAAGGATATAACGAATTTTTCTTCTAAGCTAGCTCCCTTGTATGATTTGTTGAAGAAAAATGTTAAATTTAGACGAACTTCAGTACAGCAGAAGGCGTTTGAAGGTACATTAAAAGAGATTTTTCCGAGTCCAAAGTGCTGACTAGTTTTGATGGGGATAGTCCTTTAACCATTGAAGTGGATGCGTCTCCTGTAGGTGTGGGGTGTGTTTTGTTACAAAAGGTTGGTGACCAAGAGAAAACCATTTATTTTGCAAGTAAAAACCTATCTAAAGCAGAAAGGAACTACTCTCAGTTAGATAGAGAATGATTAGCTCTTATTTTTGCTGTGAAACGTTTTAGATATTTTTTGCTTGGCAGGAATTTTGTTGCTAGAACTGATCATAAACCATTACTGGGACTTTTTAGAAGAGGGAAACATTCCATGTAATGCTAATTCTAAAATACAAAGATGGGCTTTGTTGTTATCTCAGTATGATTATGAATTAGTTTACAAACCTGGGAAGGAAAATGTAATTGCTGATGCCTTAAAGCAGATTGCCACTTGATGATGATTTTCATTCTGGTACACCAGCTGAGTATGTTAAATTGGTTGAATTACTTGATTTTGATGACATTCTTTTCAGGCAGTTAAACATTTCACCAATAAGGATGCTGTATTGTCTCAGTTGAAAAATTGTTTGAAGCTGGGATGGTCAAAGGAACATAATATGTCACTTCTGGAATATGCCTCTGTAAAAGATGATTTATCTCTCCATAATGATGTAATATTGTATAGAAATAGAGTTTTGATTCCTGTTGAGTTAAGATGTAAGGTTTTGAACCATTTGCATTGTGGGCATAATGGTATAAATGCCATGAAAGCTGAGGCAAGGAATTGGATATGGTGGCCAAAGATAGACCAGGACATAGGAGAAGTCACAAAGAATTGTAGCATTTGTTTTAAGAATTTTACAAATCCTCGAGCTCCTACAGTGTCTTGGCCTATTGTTGGTAAATCATGGTCTCGACTGCACATAGATTATGCAGGACTGATTGATGGTAAATATTTTTTGATAATTGTAGATTCTCATAGTAAATTTTTGGATATTCGTTTATCTTGTTCCACTATGTCAGCTGTTACCATTGGTCATTTGAGGAAGACATTCTGTAATTTTGGTACATATACCTGATATCATTGTATCAGATAATACTCCAAATTTTGTATTAATAAACATTACCTTAATATAATTTATCTAGCCCTAAATCCCCAAAAACCGCACCAAAATTTACCACATTGGCAACCCTGTTACTGTTACCTCCTATTCCGTCCGCTAGTTGGCAACGCTGCCGTTGACAGTTACAAAACCTTCCCTGAAAATCAGTTGTTAATGAGCCCCCATGTTGTTTACATCACAGCCGGTCTTTATAAATTTCCTAAACCTTTTTGTGCCTTTAAAGCTCTCATTAATTGTTAATGCGACTTTGTTAATTACCACTCAAGTATTACATCCACGAAATAGTGAATTAACTTTTATTTCTATTGTGGTATTTATATTATATTACAAATTTTTGTGCGACCCGGAATTACGTGACCTGTCCAACAGTCCAGTGGATTGACAAGATAATTCGATGCTTCTTTCTGCCAGCAACATCAGGAATTGCCCGGCTTGTGGGACAAGGATGAGTAGCAGGGAGTATTAACCCCATGTTTTGGCGATGGAAACTAGTTGGAAACAAAAGTTTAAAAAATTACAGCTTAGTTTAGCTAGATAGAGACATTTCAGCTAAGTTTAACAAGCTGTCAGAGAATTTTGAAGAAGCTTTTACTAGAATGTCTAACACTTTTTAAATTCATTTCCAGCTCCTCATCAGGTACCTGTCGACAGCACCATGGGTAACGGTGCAACAGATACCCCGGCTTGTGAACCCCGTCGTGGTGAAGGCCTAGGGGGATCCGGTCCGGGCAGGTGCCTGACGATTCTTTACCCAATGTGTCCCCTGTTAGTCCCGTAACAGTGCCAAAGGGCACTTATTTAGGAGAAGGGGGGAGGGGTATTAGTGTTAGACTTAAGATAGCTAGTCGTCAGGATCTTACTTCAGGGGAAGTTTCTCAGATAGGATCTGACGATGATGATGACGTGGATTCGTGTGATATTAAGGTTTCTTTGAACAGCGGTCAAGATGTCGAGTTCAAGAAACTTTTTTATTTAATTTTGAGTTTTCTTCCTCAGGCGAGGCCTAAGCAGAAGCAGCCTCTGCCTCGTTGTATTACAAAAGGGATTTTTCTTGACAGTCCTTCCCAGACGCGGGAATTTTTAAGTTTTTCCCTTGATCAGAAGTTCGCGAGAGTGAGGGTGTACGTCGCCGCTAAACTTTAGAAGGTGATCGGGGAAGGGAAGAGGAAGCTCTCTTCTCTTCTACGACACCGGAGAGGAGTTTATCAGGTGGAGGATGATACTTCATTCTCTCGACCCCCCAACCAAATCCTGATTTTGTCCGACTTTAAGGTCAACCTTTGCTTCGGTCTCTGTCTCAATCGAAGATGTTATTGCCATGGAGTCTGTTGTGAGCCCCTTACAAGAAGCTCAATCCTTCAATATGTGGGTCCTCGGAGGTCTTTTAATGTATATCAAGGACTCCGGGTTCGTTCCTCCCGATGCTCCTCTTTTTGAGAAATTCTGCTAGTCTGTTTCAATCGCTTCTGTACATCAGAACGAGCTTGCCGCTTCAATGCAGGCCTTTCTTGTTTCTCTAAGGCGTAGCTTGTATTTGTCGCAGTTACCCTCCTCTGTATCGGAGATTCAGAGAAGCCGTTTGTTGTCCTCTTCTCCTTTTGGCGATTCCCTATTTGATATATGAGTTTTCGAAGGACCATCAGGGTGATGCCTCATCCCAAGCTCACTGGGCCTTATCAAGGGCTTTTTCCTCTGGTCTTCCTCCCGTTCCTTCTGCTCCAGCCCAACAACCTCCTCCTTCTCGCTCGTTTTTCCTGAGTTCATCTCAGGTTTCTGGCACCTCAGCTTCCTCCTCTGGTGCTCACTCTTTGAAACGCTGGAGAGGTTCTTGGCGTGGCTCTAAGGGCAGGGGAAGAGCTCAACCTCCAGGTGGACCTTCTTCTTCTTCTTCTTCTTCTTCCTTGACTCTGCGTAAGAATTTTCGGAAGTAGGAGTCATTACCTCTCCCGGAGACCACAGTAGGAGCTTGTCTCTCTCGCCATTGGTCAGCTTGGCTGGAGAGAGCAGTGGATGTGTGGGTGGTGGAGGTCCTGAAGGTAGGTTGCGAGTTCCCTTTTGTTTCGAGACCTCCACTTTCCAATCGTCCTCTCTAGTTCTGCGGTTATTCCCTGCACTCAATCAGGGGTCAAGCCTTGGAGAAGGAGCTTTCGGCTCTCTTGGAGAAGGATGCCATAGAGCGAGCTCCTCCTCCTCCTGGGTTTTACTCACGGGTGTTGTAGTTCTAAAGGCCTCGGGTGCCTGGCGCCCCATCATAGATCTTTTGGTCTTGAACAAGTTCATTCTAAAGTCCAAGTTCCGAGTGGAGACTGTTCAGACTGTTCTTTCATCCGTCAGGATGGAGGACTGGATGATTTCCATCGATCTGCAGGATGCTTATCTGCAAATCCCCATCCATCCAAAGAGCAGACCTTACCTTTGGTTTTTCACGGACCTGGGAGTTTTCCAGTTCAAGACCCTTTGTTTCGGCCTCACCACTGCTCCACAGGTCTTTTCTCGGCTGATGGCTCCTGTTTCGGCTATTCTGCTTCAGTTAAATGTAATAAATGCTTCGGTATCTGGACGATTGGTTAGTCCAGGCCGAATCTCTAGAGAAATGTCTCCGGTCGAGGGAGATAGTTCTGTCTCTGTGTCGAGTTGGGCATTTATATCAATTTCGACAAGTCCAGTCTAATCCCGACAAGTCCAGTCTAATCCCTTGCCAGATCATGACTTATCTGGGGATTGTTTTTAATTCCCAGATTTTGAGGGCTTTTTCCGCTCCGAAATGGATAGACAAGCTTCTAAGTCTGGTCGAAGAATTTTTGTCCTCCATAATGCAGCCAGTTTCTCTTTGGAGGACTCTCCTGGGCCATATGTCATCCCTCATCCAACTGGTTCCCGGAGGTCGTCTCAGAATGAGGTCCCTTCAGTCGACACTTCGCCAGTTGTGGGATTTCGTGATAGTCGCCTCCTCTCCACAATGTCGGAAGGATCTCCGTTGGTGGATGCAAGTTCACCGCCTCAAGTCAGGGACATCTCTTCTTTCAGTTCTGCCGGACCTAGTGTTTTGGTCAGACGCCTTGGATCAAGGTTGGGGCACGCACCTGGGCTCCGAGGCCACTTCGGGCCTTTGGTCAGAGGAAGAGAGGATCATGTCAATAAATTGGAAGGAACTAAGGGCAGTATACCTAGGCCTTCTTTCATTTCAGGATCAACTGTTGGAGTTGGTTGTTGCGATCTTCGTCGACAACACCACAGCAGTCTCGTACTTAAGAAACCAAGATGGCACACAGTTGGACCTTCTCACTCAAGAAGCGCGATCAATCCTGTGTTGGGCAGAAGATTGGGATTACGTTGGTCCCTCAGTTTATCTTGGGCCATCACAATGTCTTAGCAGACGCCTTGTCGAGACCGTATGAAGTTCAAGGGTCGGAATGGACACTTGCCAGGAAGTCTTCGACAGCCTCAGGAAGAAGTGGCCTGTCACAGTTGATCTGTTTGCCACCCCACTGAATTTTAGGTGCCAGATCTTCTTTGCCTCTTACCAGACTCCTCAGAGTGCCGGGACAGACGCTCTTTTGCAGGACTGGGAGGGCCTTCAAGCCTATGCATTTCCTCCGTTCGCTCTGGTGAGGTCAGTCCTCAACAAAGTGAGAGCAACCAAGCGTCTGGATCTCGCCTTGATTGCCCCCTTCTGGCCACAAAGGAGTGGTTTCCCGACTTACTGGAAGCTCTGGTGGAGCCCCCCATTCGTCTGACAGAGAGACCAGATCTTCTCAAACAACCCCATTTTCATCGGTTCCATCAGAGGCTCCACATGCTCATCTTCATGCCTGGAGACTGTCAGGAGATTCTCCAAGCACGAAGGGTTCTCCTCCAGAGTGGTGCGACAGTTGGCCGACCTAGTCCGCAGTGTTCTCCTCCGACATGGGACATAAATAGTCCTTAAAGTCTTTAGGTTCCCTCTGTTTGAGCCTCTGAATACGGCCGATTTTAGGGACCTCTCTTCTAAGACACTCTTCCTTGTCTCGCTGGCTACGGTCAAGAGGGTGGGTGAACTGCAAGCACACACTTTTCTGGTTGCCAGATCTGGACAAGACATTATTTTGTCATACCTTCCCGGATTTGTCATAAAGACTGAATCGTCTGATAATCCCATTCCCAGGTCTTACGTGCTGAAGTCGCTGGTCGACTTTGTCGATAATTTAAATGAGGAATTAGTTCTTTGCCCTGTTAGGGCGCTCTCATGCTTTTTACGCTGCACAAAGGACATTCAGGGTCGTCCCCGTCATCTGTTTGTTTCACCTCGAAATGTCAAGAGACCTATATCAAAGAATGGTGTATCCTTTTTTCTCAGAGATCTTGTTATTAAAACTGGTGGTTCGGCTGCCTGTGAGGGCCAGACGCCGAGAGCACACAGTATTAGAGCAGTTGCTACACCAGTAGCTTTTATGAAGAACGTTTCGGTTGCCAAGATGGTTGAGGCGGCGACTTAGCATTCTAATTCTGTTTTTTGCCTCCTTTTACTTGAGGGATATTTCTCTAGTTCTAGGCAACCTTCGTTCCTTGGGCCCGTTGGTGATGGTAGGACAGGTCTTCAGACAGGAGAATTAGGTAGTCTTCCTGTTTTACGTTGGTTGCTACCTGTATATTATTTTTTCATTTTTGTTGTATATTTTTTTTTTTGTATTTACATTATAACTTATGGCAGTTTTTGGTTTAGTTATAATGGGAATTAGGCAGTTTGGTATTTAGGTGTTGTTGATGACAAGGTCTAGCTGCTTAACAACTCATGCTGCTTCCATTGTCAGTGTGACATGGGACCAGCCACTGGGTTGTCGGCACTGGCGACTATGCTTCTCCCAAAGTCAATGCCGACCTAGGACTAGCCACTGGTTCGCTTGTCCTGACGACTCACGCTTCTTCCATTGTCCTTCTGGATAGGGAATTAGTCGATGGATCGCCTGCTGTCATCTGGTGACTCGTTCACCATCTACTTTTTGTCTCACCTGTTTTCTCGGAGTCAGACACTTGTGCGAGATCAGGCGACATTTAGTAGCCCTGAGTTTCTTGCTGACGACGTCAGTTGCGTTGATACACCCTCCGATGATCGTTTAACATGAGACCAGGTTGGACTTCCGGCACTCGTCCTTCGGGACTGAGTCTCCTTTTTGCTCCTCGCTCCTTTCTCTTGGCACCAGAAAGCTCTAGTCAGGAGTTGCTCATGAGCCGATATCGCTGCTGGCGACGTTGGGTTGCGTTGATACACCCCCAGTGTTTGCTTAGCTTTGAATCGCCCAGGCAGTCCAGGCACTCATCCTTCAGGGAAAGAGTTGTCAATACCCGATCCTCTCTCTTGGCGCCAGACATTCTGAGAGAGCAGGTGTCGTTGTAGTACTTGATAGTCATTGGGGTGCAGCTTTGCTGTCCTCATTTTGTCTGACTGGTCACCTGGTCGGTCACCTGACTTTAGTACAGACTGACTGACTATACACTTACTCCTTGTCCTTTACTACCGCAGTTCTGCGGCATTATGGTAGGAGACTTGGAGTTCTTAGTATCTTAGACCTCATGTTGGGTTTTTTAACTGCTTATGATATATATTTCTTTGATTGTTTTATGTCCTATTCTGTCCGAAGGGGAAATTGTACTCAGGTTCCCCCCTCCTTTTCAATGTGGTTAATCGGGCTAGATAAATTATATTAAGGTAATGTTTATTAATATGGAATTTTTATTCTAAAATTAATATTAATAATACTTACCTGTATAATTTATCTAGTCCCACCCATCCTACCCCACGATCTGCCTATCACAACTGATTCAGGGAGGGTTTTGTATATAAAATGTCAACGGCAGCGTTTGCCAACTAGCGGACAGAATAGGAGGTAACAGGGTTGCCAATGTGGTAAATTTTGGTGGGGTTTTTGGGGATTTAGGGCTAGATAAATTATACAGGTAAGTATTATTAATATTAATTTTATAATAAAAATTCCATTTCTCAAGAGATGGAGGAGTTCTTGTGTAAAAATAGTATTAAGCATGTAACACCAGCTCCTTATCATCCATCCTCCAATGGTCTGGCTGAAAGGGCTGTGAGAACATTCAAGGAGGGCCTGGGAAAATTTAAGAAGGGAGATATTCAGACCAGAATTTGTAGATTTTTGTATTAACTATAGGAGGACTGTGAATTCTTCCAGCAGAAATAATGTTTGGTAGGAATTTCAAAGGTACTGTCGAATCAGTTAAACTGAAAGACAAATCTTAAAGGAAAATGAGGGATGAAATTTTCCAGGAGAAAGGTAAATTGTATAAAGTCAATGATGCTGTGTTTGTTCGTAATTTTGGGAAAGGTTCACCTTGGGTGGAAGGAGAGATTATGGAAGTACGTGGGTTGAGAAATTATAAGGTGGAAGTACAGGGTTTTGGTAATATTATTTGGACAAGACATGCAGATCAGATTATGTATAGATATATGGGTGACTTTAACTAATCCAATAAAGAAACGATATCCAATAATTCTAAGTCATCTGTAAATTTGAGTGATTCTAGTGCTTTCATTTCAGACACATAGAAGTAACTGTAAATAATGATAGTGAATGTTCAGTACAACCACCAATGTTAAGGCGATCCAGTCGAATAAGTAAACCTCCAGATCGACTTGATTTATAAATATATACAAATATGCTGTATTTATCATGTTGTTTTGTTTTCATATTTGTAACATATTTTGGAAGAAGTATTGATTCATTTAATTGTCTGATGTTTTAAATTGGAATATTATTGCTTTTCTAGGGATAAGGGATGTAGAGTTTTAGATAAAAAAAAGAAGGTAATCCTTTGTTAATTCTGATTCTATTCCCTGCTGTGAACGTCTTTTGTTTTTGAGTTCTTGGTTCCGTTGTTATGTTGTCAGGCGGCCGGTGTGCTGGTCCTTGGCAGCAAGTTGTAACGGATTTACAATAAACCTTGTATCCGGCCCTGTATTTAATTATGCTCTTCCTAACAGGACCTGTTATTCTATGCAAAATGTTAATCTCAAAAACCAGTAGTGTCTGTTCTTGATGTTTAGTGCCCAGGTCTCACAACCGTATAACTGTATAGTACTACTGTCCTGAAAATGGTGGTGTAAATTCTTAACTTAGTAGACCTTGTGATGTTTCTTCTTTTTAAAAGATATTGTAGACAGAAAAAGCATTTGTTCCCTGGTGTAATTCTAGCCAGAACCTTTCTCTCCATCTCATTTCTGGATGTTAAAGTATTTCCTAGATATTCAAATTCCCTTGCGTTCTCAAAATCTCCCATATTTTGTTGTTGTTGGTTGTTTCTTGACAATCTCATCGTTTTCGTTTTACTAACACTGATCTCTAGTCCCATCCTGGCAGCAGTTTTCTTAATGGTATATACAAACGTTCCATATTTTGTTTACTTGTACCTAGGAAATCAGCATCATCTGCAAATGCAAGGACTTTGGCATTTGTATCTCCCAAGATGACCCCACCATCCACTTCCTCGATACTCCGCATGATTTTCTCTAAGATTAGATTAAACAACATTGGAGATAGAAAGAATCTTCAAAAAAGTAGCCATGGGAATGGAAGTAATAAAAATGAAAACTTAAAAGACAGTAACGGAACCCACGGTAAAAGAAATGAGGCCAATATCTCTAACAAACATTTCATACAAAGTATACATGTCATTAATAGCAGAAAGAATATCTGAGAATAAATAAGTAATGGAATTTTGGAATAAGAAAAAAAAAATGTAGGCCAAAGGCCAAGTGCTGGGACATGAGATACCATTCGGTACTGAAAAGGAGACAGAGCAGAAAGGTTAAAGGTGAAACAGAAGTAAAGTTTTATTTAGCTCACTGTATGGAGAAGTTATGATGGTAGTTTATATTTGACAACGTCTCCGAGTGTTGCGTGAGAGAGAGAGAGCAAAATTGGTGGAGGAATAAATGTGAGTGGTTTGATGGCGGTCATAAGTGTGTGTGTGTTGTGGCAATCACCGTATACTATCAGTGGCGAGCGTGGTTACGAGAGTCCGGAGAAGTGATAGTCTGTGATCAGAGCCGTGATTAATAGTCGGTGGTTTTGGCAGTCTTAAATATTATTGGTCAGTTATTTTGTGTTTTTGAAGCTGTTCTTTGAGTTGTTGTTGGTATGTATGTTTGAAGGTGGTTGTGACTGTGTTGTTGAATTTGTTATGATTATGAGTTGTGTTGTGTTGTAGGTGAGCTGTTGAATGTTGTTGTTGGTGAGTAGTTGTGGTTCCTTGGAGTTGTGGGCGGTGTGTTGACTTGTCGTGTTATTGGTTTTTGGTACTGATAATGATTATTTGTGCAGTGGTCTTTTGTTGTAAAGTTATTGAATTGTTGTGTGGTTGTTGTCCTTGTTCGGTTTGTGTATTGCTACAAGGGCTAGCCTAGCCTAGCCTAGCTATACCTATCCAGTGGACAGCAGAGCAGCTCCTCACCCTGAGTGTGTGGTAAGTACAAGTGTGGTATTGAGTTTTTTTTTTTTTAGCTTTTATTTCTGCCACAACTGGTGCACTACGAAACAATTGTTAGGAGAGTGGAAAGTAAGAGGGATGAAAGGGGGTTGCAAGTGGGGACTGAAGGGACGCTGCAAAGAACCTTAAGTAGGGTAAAACATCAAAGCAGGCCACGCAGGCCAGCTACCATCAGTGCAAGCCACCCTCCGAAAAAGTACATTATAACGCGTCCTGACACCGAGATGGGCATCAGTCGCGACTTGTTGGTGGTGAGAAACGAGCTAAAGACCTCTAATCTCCTTTCGAAGTAAGTATTTTCCCAAAGTTAGAAATTAAGGCCAAATTTTAAGATTTAAACAGATTTAAACAGAGGGTACTGAAATGGCGCCCACGGCAGTGGAAATCTCACCAAAACGCTTTAGAAATTTTTACTTACAACTAAAAATGTTTCGAAGATTGACGCCATCTCGATGTTTACGGAGTAGCTTGTGTCAATAAACTAACCATTTCCTGTGATAAATCCGCACACACTTGTACCCACAGACGCTGGAGCACTTTTATCACAACAATCGAAACACGATTTCTCATCAACAACAAGCCAGGCGTAAACAGCTGTTGGGGTAGAAGATGACGAGAAGCGTTCTCTTGGCTAATTTTTAAATAAGTAGTAAAACATCAATATTTTTACATATTTATGATGATTAAATTTGAAAATATTCGTTATTGAAAAAGTAACTCGCCTCTGACTCAAATTTAAGTAATTATTTTTTCTGAATTAGAACGTTCTTTCAAGTTCTGTATTATGACGTCACGGCATCTTGACTTTCGTACCTATTGTAAATAATTGCTATACTCAACTGTCATTGCAGAACAGTTTACCAGTTATTCGTGCAGATTGTTATCAGCTATACATGTAATTGTTATAATCGTAATGCGCATATATATCTTTATTATTTACTTTTTGGATATATGAAGATGTTTTACTGCTGGATTATCGCCGTAGTGTGACGCAATCGTTTTCGTCCATGGGCCCTCTGTCTGTTTTCGCACCATAAGAAATTATGGGGCCGAATTTGCAATGACCAGAAAGTCGTTAAAAGAGGAAAGTTAGCATTGAGGGGCATATGTTTTGGACTGAGAAAAATACAAATTTATTCAATAGCTAGCTTGTAAAAAATACTTGGTTATAAAAACTTGATTGAAACAACTAAGCAGCATGTCTACTATGGGTTTCAGAGACGTGCAAGCACGTTTTTGGGCAATACCTATTTCTGTAACGAACACTCGTAACAGAACGAGATTTTGCTATAGTGCATTACACCCAGTGCCGTAATTTATAAGGGTATCGTGAATCACTAATCGTAAAGAATAACGACACTTGTCCTTGTACCAAGAGACAAAAACTCCATTATGCAGAAATGGATACGAACACGCGTATAAAGCTCCACCTACCCTCTCCCCCCCCACCCCCCCCCCAACCCCCCCCCCCCCCCCTCCACCGCCATCCCTTTTCTTCTTCGTTCCTCCGCCTTCCTTTCTCTCTCTCTCTGTTGCCATTCGGTATGTGTGACCCTCCAAACTGGGTATAAGACTACACACAAAACGTTGAAATTGGTGAAATTAGGCTATGTATTGGAAGTATATATACATAATATTAAAGCAATTTTATCATTATTGCATTACTATGACAACTAGAATTCATGGAAACAGTTTTATAATAATGGAACGGCGTATGTGTGAAGCCTCCACTAATGTGGCAACGATGATTTTGCCATTCTTAGCATGCAAACATTAAAGCATGCAACATTAAAGGTTACATTTATTTCTGGCATACGATTATTTTAAGAAATTCAAAATACTAATAAAGACTGAAATCAATGAAAAGTGCTAGCAAAAACAAAAAAGCAAAAAAAAAAAAAAACGTAGTCGTTCTCTATGCACTTTTCCGTATTCGTTCCTCTATGGTTTTCGGCAGCCAGATGTACGAAAACGTTAGAAACATTTGATTTTATCTACGTTAGAAATATCTGTAATTTTTCGGGGTAATTTGGTTGCTAAAAAGGGATAATATACTGAAATTAAATCAAAATTTTTAAATAACAATGTAAATTTAAACTAAATAACGAGTAAAGTAAACAGTTTAGGGAATAAAACTTTGCAGTTTCGTCGTCTGTCGTCGTCTGTCGTCGTCTGCTGTTTGTAATTGTGTTTATGGCGCGCGCGCTTAGAAAACCAGGAACAGCAACGGGTTTAAAGTGCAATGTGGAGTGAACTGAGACCAAAATGTGTATAATAACAATCAAATAAGCACTGTGGAGTTTCAGTTGTGATGGCAGTAAGGATAAAAACCGCCGATTACAAGGTAAGAATGAATTCAGTTCCAACCATAACCCCGGGAATAACAAGTTTCTACTTTCACTAATATAGGCAAACAAAATGTTGTTTTTATTGTGCTGATTACAACTGCAATCTTGAGTAAGATCAATAAACGTTACATACATACGCTAACTTGTTCAAATGAGTGCTGGGAAGGCTGGGGGGGAAAGATGGTGTCCGTCACTGATGAGAACCGTCCATGAAAAACGTAGCCGCCATATTGGATTTCAAAACTGCCTTGAAAACATAATTTTACGAAGAGCTCACATGCTTATTTTAGTTCGTATGGGCTTTCATATATCACAATATGTTGACGAAACTTCAGTCTTTTAAATGGTATGCTTAGAGTTGCAATTGTATTCATGTTTCACCAATTAAATATCGAGTGAATAAGACCCGTCCACCGTGATGAGGGTTGGCCTGAACTGATGTTTCCCCCTAATTCCCTGAGTGCACAACGTGAGGTGCACTGACAACATCAAGTGCCTACATGACACAAATGATATCATAGAAGAGCAAGGATGAGTCTCAGCAGGAGGAAGAGATAAAAGTAACCTCCTCTTACAGCAGTGATGTGTAGAACAAAGCTATAGAAGGAAGCAAGGGCTGTATGTTGGAGGTATCGAAAGATTTTAGGAAGTCTGACGACTTGGTAAAAGAGAGGAGCTAACAGAAATAATGAAAAACCATAGAATACCCCGCTGTAATTGAAGCAGTACCTTAAATATATGAAGATAACAAGCTAAGTATAGACTTAAGGAGTTAAGATATGGAAGAAAGAACGTAGCGAGTGGTATTAGACAAGCATGCTTGTCATCCACGACCTTGTTAAAGATGATAACCCGTGGCGGATCTAAAAATCTTTCATAGGAGGCACTTAAGATATATATGTGTGTGTGTGTGTAACATATAAACACATAGTTATTATTATTTTTGCTGTTGAAATAGTCAGTAACTAAGCACATTGTTGCTACTAAATCTGGAACTGATAATAACATATAAAAGAAATGGAGGAAAAGGGACTTAGATTTAGAGATGAAACCTCAACACAGGGTCATTACGTTTCATGGATGACAAGTTGGTAATAATAATAATAATATTTTGTTCATGAAACTTACCTGTCAGATATATATATAGCTGTATTTTCTGAAGTCCGACAGAAATTCAAAAACTTCCCGGCACACACAGTGGTCGGCCAGGTGGTTAGTACCCATTCCCGCGCTGGGAGGCGGGTATCAGGAACCAGTCCCATTTTCTATTCATAATTTCTTTTTCTGTCGCCGGTGCTGGAAACACCTGTTTTCAGTACCTCCGTCTTAGGATTTTGGAAACTTCATGGCCGCTAAATATCCTAATTGTCTTTTGATTTATTGACTTGGATTTGTGGCTAGGCATACGCTATCTTAAATTGTTTTGAATATGATTCATTTTTGTTTATCTGAATCTAGTTAGGCTAGTTTCAGAGGGTGTTGTCTGCTAAGATAGGGTGTGGCTACCGAAAGCTTCGGTAGTTCCGCACTCGATATGCACGAGGGCTATGTGTCTTGCTTCTTTGTTGAGATTTGTCATGTAAGGAGTGTGAGACTTTGTCTAATTCCATAAGGAAGACGTATGATTCATATGTACGCAATTAATCAGTAAACAAAGTCAGGGTAGGCTAACCTACCTGTAGACTATTTTGCCTAACCCTGTAGTATGGGCCTACGGGCCTATAAATATGTCTCGTGAGGTAATGCCCTTTACGTTATAGATTCCATCTGTATCTTGGAATCTAAGGTGCTCGCTCTCCTATCATTGTGGTGAAAAGTGCTACTTCTGTAGTTGTTACTCCGAACCCCCCCCTCCCCCCCCCCCCACCCTGTAATGTTCGCCTTCGGGAGCCCTAAACAGTTTTCTGTAGAGGGTATTGACCTTTCTCTGATACTCTATCGATTCGTAACTTAGAATCGAAAGTGCTGGCTTTGGAGAGCAAAAAGTGAAGTGGCTAAGTGCAGTGACAGTGCCCCTTGTGTAGTGGAGGGTGCGTCAGATCGGCCTTATTTCGCCTCTAGGCCGGGACCTCTGCTTGACTCCCAGGAACAGGGAGAGAGCATGTCGAAAGCCGAAGGAGGGTTACGAGGAACTCCCACCGATCTGACGTGCCTTCGGCAGACCTGAAGTTACTCCCAGGCTGCCAAAGTGCGTGCACGAATCCTGAAGGATTGCTTCTCGTCCTCCGAAGCGTCCTCCCTGCGCAGGGTTTGGAGCTTTCGGAAGGACTCGCGCCCTCTAAATAGAAGCTTTATAGAAGAGGACGTTTCACGTCCTCTCTCTCTCTCTCGTCATGCGTTGCAGTGAGAAGTAAGAAGGCGAAAACGTCCCCGCCCTGAACTCGTGTACTCTTGTTTTCCACCGAGGAAAAAAGGGAGGGTGGGGGGGAAAGGACAATTCAGTAATTATTGCAGGACGCTTTTTGAGCGCGGACGTCCTAGGCTTTGTTTGCTGTGAAAGAATTAAGAAGGCGTTCCCTCGCCCCGCGTATTCTCACACGATCAACCCTTCACCTGAGACTGCTTCGTGCAGTCGGTTTTCTCTCCGAGATGTCTAATGCTCTTCCTGAAGGCAGTTTTCGCTTGCATTGACGCCTGTCAGGAGAAGCGTGACGCTTTTCTGCACGTTTTTTTTGAACGCTCGGCTTGGACGGGACGTTCGGATGGACGCCAGGCGCGCGCGCGGGTGCACGCCAAGCGCGCACCAGTAGACGCCGAGGCCGAGCGCACGCCAGTGGATACCGAGCGCGAGCGGCGCGCGAGAGTGCTCGCTGCTCGCCAGGGTGGACGCCGAGCGGGCGCCGCCGAGAGTGCTCGCTGCTCGCCAATGGACGCCGAGCGTGCTCGCTGCTAGTCAGTGGACGCCGAGCGCGCACGCCAGGTGTGTCGCCTGGCTGAACGTTTCTGTTGAAGTCTTCAAGCTGATTTGGGCCTAAAGATTTTTTACCTAACTTCGGTGATCCCTTCTACATCGCCTGCGAAGAATGTGAAGTAAGCAGTGCTTCGGAGGAAGCTTAAAGTGAAAAGGCAACTTCGTTTTCGAAACCCAGCAAGACCACGGGTTTCGTGAATTATAGAGGTCTTTGTCAGTAATATTGCTTTTCGTAAAGTCCAGGATTGGATGGAGTTATGGAAAGCTCAAGGAAAGATCTCTTTTGCTCTACCGCAGTCAAGACTTTGCGGTAAGGCAGCTATGGGTTATGTAAAAGCTCGACGTCCTGCACGTCAGGACTCTCGGCTACGTTCAGTAGGATTCTTGCAAAGGCACTCATCAAAAGGAGGAAAGCGCAAGACAGGACTTCCTTTGCCATACTGCCAATAAATTTTGATACGGGAGAGGAAGCTGGTTGGAGAGTTTCTTCCTCTTCCCAGGATAATTTTGTTTTTCAAGCTTTTTTAGCCCATCTGAAAGGGCTTTTCAGATGATAGATTTTGTTAGTTCCTAGTCGGGACTTACGCTGCCGAATTGAACATCGTCGTTCTACCTGTCGTAAGCCGTCTCTTAACAGGATTCTTGCCCCTTCCTCGTTTGAGACGGGAATCGCAAAATAAAAATGCTCGACTTCCTGGATTACGTTTGTCAATTCAGTGAATTTCCTTTCCCCCATTGACAATATACTATCGTTTTTTCAAGTAAGTGGGTATCCCCTCATTGACAAATTATCTCTTTGTCCCGTAAATGGGTTAGTTCTCATTGACAAACTTCTCATTAACTTTATATTGCGTAAGCGGATAAGCTCTTATTGACAAGATTCGGAAGAGCTCTCATTCATCATTCGCAGACTCGTACAAGAAATAGACTTGTAGACTACGTCAATGAACGCTTATGTCCAATAAACATAAGAAGCTTGAGCTGTCCGCTTCAATTCTCTTGAGTTTTGTTTATGAACTTGCCTGTCCAGATTATGTATGTAGCTGTATTTCCGAATTCAGCTATAGTGTATTATGTCTGCCAGGTAAGTATGAAAAAACTTTATTGCAATATAATATCATATTTTGCCTTGCGTTATTTTAACTACTGGTTGGCTCAAGTCATATACGCTTGCTGTAGTTACCTCTCGGATGGCAAAACGAGAGGTCTATGGTCTATTAATTTTAAGGACATTTAATCGTTACTCCTGCAGCCTTCCAGGAGTTTCCGATTTATCTTTTACCGTTGTATGGTAGTGTTATGACACACAAACGCATCTATATATTTAGCGTTTTCTGTTTCGCTTAAATATACCAGCTTGAGAGTCTCTTTATGCTAAAAATTACGGACATATTTCTTCGTAGAATAGGGTAGCTGGCAACCCAGGCATAAAGTAAGAGACGACGATCGTAAGCTGCTGCTGTCACTGTCCTCTCCGCCAGTCCAAACGAGGCAGTACCAGCTACGTTCGCTGTCATGCGCTGTAGGTTACGTCTCTCTCTCCTGGCGGGATTGACTGACTAACCGTATCTCTGTGCTGGCAGTTACGTCTCTCTCTCTCCTGCGGGATTGACTGACTAACTGTATCTCTGCCCTACAATCACGGACTTTAGCCTTAGATTGAGGGGATTTCTTACATGAATGAATAAACATTGCATTCGTTTTGCCTTACTATGTTCTCAGAGATATCTCTTACTCCTTTCGGTGCTCGTTACCGCACGGTATAGGACTACGAGTCTACCGCAACATTTCACTATTATATGCTCTCCTGCTTAGGCAAAGCGCAGCCTTTTTTATAGAAGTAAACATACTGTGTGAGGGAATGGGATGAGCTTGCTGGGGACCATTTCCTTCCTAAAGAAGTTTGTTTCCTGAATATACTGCAATTCAGACCTCTACAGTTTTTTTCTACCGGGAAACTGAAATTTTATTAAAGATCTAGGAATGATTCTGAACATCTCTCGGTGCGTTAAGTATCACTTGAGGTGATAGAAAGAAGGTGCCGGACATCTGGAGAGGGTTTCAGATGTCCTGGATCATAATCTGAAAGAAGTGGAAGCAATTCTGTCGTCCCTCCAGTCCTGGAAACGAGTTTTTTGGAACCAGTGGTCCATATCAACTCTGATCTTCCACAGCTCTCTCATATCTTAGGAAGTATCTTCTCTCGGTCCCTGTTCGGGTTACGAGAAAGAGCCTATTATAACAACAGACGTAGAATGTAACGATCCTCTAGAGGTTCGTTACAGGATTGCAAAAGTCCGTACGAATCGTCTCGATCGACGGCAGCAACTACTGACTTCCGAGTGGAATCTTTCTTTAGAAGTATGTTGAGAGTTATGGAGACTTTAGGAACGTCCTTTCATACATCTCTTCGCTATGATATTGAACAGGGATAGATGTTTAATCTTTTCCCTTTTTTTTTCAAAAAACAAAAAAAAAAAAAAAAAAAAAACAAAACGCTTGAGGAAATGTCTAATTAAGATGATTTATACCATCACAGGGAGCGACAATGACGCTAATCGCCCCATGTTGGCCTTCAAGATCCTAGATTCACAGAGGTCACGTCCTTCCAAGGACCTTTTCCGAGAGAGTCGGTCTACTTTATCACGAAAGGTACCTATAACCTCTCCACTCTGAGTCTGACTACGTTCAGACTATCGAGATGTTGACAGCATAAGATTGCCGTCTTCCCTTTCCGTTTGAAGAATGGGATAAGCTGGCAGTCACAACTATTAAAGAATACGCAAATATGTTGTTGACGGCCTTTGGGCTCAGAGATTTGCTTCTGTCAAACAACAAAGCCCTTCACGATCTTTGAGTTCTGTGGAATCTCGAAACTCGCTCACCCATCTACTTTTTGTCTCACCTGTTTTCTCGGAGTCAGACACTCGTTGCGAGATCAGGAGACACATAGTAGCCCTGAGTTTCTTGTTGACGAAGTCGGTTGCGTTTACACACCCCCGATGATCGTTTAACATGAGACCAGGTTGGACTGTCAGGCATTCGTCCTTCGGGACTGAATCGCCTTTTTGCTCCTCGCTCCTTTCTCCTGCACCAGTAAGCTCGAGTCAGGAGTGGCTCAGGAGTTGATTCGCTAACGACGTTGGGTTGCGTTCATACCCCAAGGTTTTGCTTAGCTTGAATCGCCCAGGCAGTCCAGACACTCATCCTTCAGCGAAGAATAGTGCCTTATGGTCTTCAGGGTACAGCCTTGCTGTCCTTGATGCGTCTGACTGGTCAACTGGTCGGTCACCTGACTTTAGTACAGACTGACTGACTGCATGTCCAGATCGAAGCTTTCAATATGGAACTTAGACATAGTCTGAAGTTCTTGATGTCAAGCATTCGAACATCTCCTACCTGTTAACTCTTGCACGTGATCAGGAAGGCCCTTTCTAACCACCCTAGATACGACAAAGAGGGTTAGTGAGGTTTTTTTTCAGCCATCGTCAGAAGTTTTGGCATTAGAGAACACAGGCGGTGCGTTCTCTAAGCCTTCCGTTGTGGCCTAAGAATGGAACCCGTCTTGTTCTTGGGCCAGGAGCTTGGAATCAAGGATGGCACAAGTTATTGGGCAGGAGCCAGAGAGAGTCCTGTGCCCTGTCAGGTCTCTCAAGTTTTATCTACATAAAACTCAAGAAAGTCGAAGTCGTACGGACAATCTGCAGTGTTCCGAAAAGACCAGACTTGCCCATATCGAAGAACACCCTGGCTTTATTGTTAAGGAGTTCTTTCAAAAAAAAAAGATCCTTCATTGTGGGTTGGCACAAAAGATTTGAAATCTTTTGATTTGAATGCTCACGAGGTGAGGGCGCGGCCTCGGAAGCATTTCAACAGAGCATGGCACTCAGCAACATCCTGAGTACCATGTTTTAGCGAAGCAACTCTGTGTTCAATTCACACTGGCCCGCCCTGCGAGATGTGAAGATGGCATATGAGAATCTGCTGCTCGCTAGGGCCATACGTGTCTGCAGAACACAATCTTGGGGGCAAGTAGTACCACTCATCCTATCCTGTAGAAAAATGGTTAGGAAGAGCTCTTAATTTAGTAGTTGAGTCGCCGACAACGGTGACTTCTTAACTCTTAAGCCTTAGTTAACACACCTTAACTTTGGCTAGGTTGGTCAGGTGGTGATATATATTTTTATATATATATTTATTTTACTTCTTAGCCCTCATGGTATGGTCAATATGGTCTAGTCACGTCGTGGTCTCGCCCCCTGTTGACAGATCATCTGGAGTGCACCAGCTATATAGGTCTCTACCTCGCTGGCAACTCTAGTAGCACAAGCAGACTTACGTGGCAATAACCACGAAGCCAGCAAGTGCTAACAGGTGGAACCAAGATGTAAATCATCTGCATGCATTTGTTTCCCAAAATCCTTCTATTCTGTCCCTTCCCACCTCCAACGGTGGGATTCAGCTATATATATCTGACAGGTAAGTTTCATGAACAAAATGATATTGTTATGATACAATAAAGTTTGTTCATACTTACCTGGCAGATATATATAATTAAGTACCCACCCACCTCCCCTCAGGGGACAGTGGAAATAAAATTATGAATAGAAAATGGGACTGGTTCCTGATACCCGCCTCCCAGCGGCGGGAATGGGTACTAACCACCTGGCCGACCACTGTGTGTGCCGGAAGTTTTTGAATTTCTGTCGGACTTCAGAAAATACAGCTATATATATCTCTGCCAGGTAAGTATGAAACTTATTGTATCATAACAATATCATATTTATACATACATACATATATATATATATATATATATATATATATATATATATATATATATATATATATATATATATTTATTATATATTGCTACTTTCAAAATGCATATATCCCCTCTTAGACTGTATAAAATGTTATGTAGATTTTTGGCAACATTTTTTCAGATTCCTAGATAGCTTAGAGATAGGATGTTTTAAATGTGTGTTCAGATTTCACTTAACATGATTTATAAAAAGAATATATATATAAGTAGAATGTAGAAAGAGAGAGAGTATCTTTGTCCATTCAAAGCTAGAGTTGTTTTTCCTAATCTGTCAACACGTTTGATAAGAGAGCTCGAGTCTTCGCGTTGTTATCAAAACATGTCAGTCTTAATTATCGCTCAACCTCCGTTATGATTCGGTACGTGTCTGTTGAGCAGAATTGTCTTGTACGCGTATGTCTTTGGTCAAAGCCACGTGCAGATTACACATTTTGTATGCAAAGATGCGTAAGATTTCGAAGCTTCTGGAAGCATTATTGCCCAAAATGTTTTGTCATCTCCCCTGTCCAGCTTCCGTAAGGGAGAAGTTTTTCTTTTGGGCTTAAAGACTCAAATCATTCACATCTCTTTCTCCATCGCATAGCACTTTTGTTGTTAGAGTAACATAATGATTTCTTACTTATTGAATGGTCACTCGTAATTTTAAATTTCAGATTTGATATTTCTTCGAGTTTGTTTAGTATTATTTAGTGTTTTTTGTGGAATCTGAACAAACGTTGTTGTAACGGTGCCTGGTTTTGTGAAAGTGTGAAACAAGCTGCAGCAAGAAAGAAAGAAATTGGTATACCAAAAAGGTAAAGTGTGTTATATTTTTATCAGTTGCAACTAATAACTAATAGGAACAGTGGTTAGGTAAAAACTAAAACTAATAACAGATGGTTACGAAGGTTTGGTAAAAACTAATGGTTACAATATATTGAGTGAAAAGATTTACACTTTTACACATTGCAAATTTTTGTGTTTTGTGTTTATTCATTTGAAGTGATTTTTGTGTTTTGTGCATTTGTCCATTTTCTTGTTGAAGGGTGTCTTTTTATTTTATATTCTGTGGATTAATACTTTTTGAAATTGTGATATTTTCTACATTTTTCTGTATTTTCATTTGCATTCACAATTTAATTAACTTAGTTATTTTCATTGCTTAATCATTGCACATTTAATTAAATTTAACACTTGTGAATTAATTTGCATTTACTTAGAATTCTTTTCAAGTTTTATTGTTGTTTAGCACTTGTGAATTAATTTCCAAATTTCAATTATTGCGTAACACACTTGAATTTTGATTGAATTAATTTTCTTGAATTTTGTAATAAATTAATTTTGATTTTATCTTACTTAATTGATTTAAGAATTAATTAAACTTTACTTTGTTTTCAAGTAACAGTAATTTTCCCTGATATTGTGAATTTCACTTATAAATTTTGAGTTTAATAATAAATTTTTTTATTTAAAATTTTTATAAGTTTTCTTTATTTTATACCAGTATACGTATAATTATATTGATGTTAGGTAGAAACATAGAGTGGTAATTGATCTGTTTTCCTTCAAGTAACTTGAAGTGACTTAGAACCAGGGAAGTACTTAGACTTCTGAAATCAGGGAAATACTTAGACTTTTAAAGTTGTTGATGGAGTGATGCCCTTTGATTAATTTAATCACTTACAAGATTACCTCACACCTGTTTTGATAAACTTAGTCTGATTTTCTGCAATACTGATAAGTTGTTAAGGGATCACTGTTGCCTTTAGAGTATTCAGTCGTTTTAGTACCTGTGATGAGGGTTTAGGTGTCTGGGCTTTTGGTTGTGAGGTATCAGTTAATGAATGGTAAGTGTAGTAACCAGATACTTGGCACTTCGTCACAATATATATTATATATATATATATATATATATATATATATATATATATATATATATATATATATATATATATATATATATATATATCTATATATATATATATATAATCTTCCGCTTTAGCGAAAGATTGTGTGTCTTTTCTTACGACTGTTATTCGTAAGCATTGTGGTTCTGCTTCTCATCTCGTAGACGTGATATCTAGTTGGTTCTTCTTTAGAATAAGGGAGATGATTCAAACAGAGGAAGTTGAAATCTTAAACAGCTTTATTTCTCAACTCCATCACTAGAGATGGTTTGGTCAGATGACCGCTCCGTTTCGTAACTAGCAAAGAACTAATATTACAAGGCATCGTGTCGATAGCAAAACACTAGCTATCTCAGCGATTTACACATAAAATGAATACGTAGTCTGCCGGCTCGGAAGTCATGAGTACCCGGTGCGGGTTAACAGGTCAACCGCTTCCCATGGAAGGTGTTGTGATCAGTTGACAAGATACATAAACTGATGATATACCCAAATGCAAACCAGGCTACTGCAAGCATTGCAAACATGATCTAGATTCGGATTGTCACGTAGGACGCTCCTAATTCACCAATGACCCCTTAGGTCGTGGGTTCTATTTACAGATATGGAATTATCTGTTATAATTAATGTATTTATTACATTAGGCTCGGACAGCTACCATTCAAGCCTTGAATAACAAAAGTTACTTTAAACATGGTTTCTTAGGAGTGTGCCCGTAACATATATTTAGACATAATCATAAACAAGTGATTAAGTGCATAAAAGGTTTTGTTACATACCCTTTTTGGACATATTCATAAATAAAGAAAAATGCATGGAAAATATAGATCCATGTTTGATATATATATGGCATATAATGTAAATAATGATTATTAGGTACCAGAAAAAATTAAAAGGTTAACATGTATACATGAAGATTATAGTAATAGGTAACCCGATTAAGAGTAGTGGTTACTCTGTAAAGATACATAACATGATCATCGATAACTGTTCAAGAGTACTTGTCACTCTTTGTAAAGATATATAATTGTATAATTGTGCACAGATATAAATTCCTGGTACGTACACGCACCAACAGTTTAATATATAGGGCTTCAATATTTTATTAGGTGCCCAAAAGATACTCTTATGTATTTTAATATATAGGGCTACAATATTTTATTAGGTGCCCGAAAGATACTTTTAACTGTTCAAAATGCAAAGGCTTAGAGTCTCTTGTCCTACATATTGCCAGCATACAGACTGCTTTTCACACACAACACAATTCCAGACAATTTTCCTCGGAACCAGGTGAAATGGCCAGTTTCAGATGGCTCTGAAAGTAAACGCTTTTAACGCAACAGGAGTGTTGTCTGGACGTGGCAGAACGTTCCTTTGAAGATCCGTCTGTGTTCGCCTCAACCTATGCCAAGCAAAGATGTTAACGGCGATAATAATAATTGCCGTAACACAAAACACGGCTAGAAGCACGTAGAAACGAAGATTTTCTCCTGCACAAGTCGGCGACGTGTGGTCCATCTCAGCCAGTTGCGTCAAACGATGAGCCACCCACGCGTTGTATGGGAGAGGTAGTGATGGGATAATTGCAGTCGCCCACGTATAGTTGGCAAAATAGGTCCTCTCACGTATTATAGTGTGGACCCCTCTGACCGTGTAGTTCGTAGATGTCCCGGTACAACCGTCGGCTGCGACAAAGACCTGGGAATGGGCTGTGGTCCCATCCGGACATGCCACTTGAAAACCTTCCCTGTCGTATCGGATCCACGAGCCGTTGTTCAGTCTGTAATTGAACTTATTACTGTCAAAGGGATAAAGTTTCTTCAGACAACCTTCGCGTGTATGGGAGAGAGAACCGTTTAGCACTATGCCTAACTCACATGAATCCATTGATATAGGATGGAATTCAAAAGAGTCAGCTGTACAAACTTTATTATTCATGGCTTCTGAACAGTGAGTGAATTTATCTAAGTCTTTAATGACTGTATATGATTTCCTATCAGGGGGAATCAATACATGTCCCGTCAAATTGGATATTACTGGACTTGAGTTATTCGTCATGAAAGTTGGGAACGGTGCTATTTTGTATGATTGCCAGGCATCGGAAGAATCAAAGGGAATGGTTATCAGAATCCTGTAATTTTCAACGCTTACCGATATTAAGCTATAATAAAACTCTATTTTATGGGCGTCTAATAAAGGAATATAACCTAGTTTCTCCCGTCCGCTCTCCAAAGTTAAAGTCAGATCTTTAATAGGCATAAGGTGTGGAGATAACTCACCCTTTGTCGCTAGCATAATAGCTTCTACATAGTCCTTTGATTTCTCAATAAAATGTGATAATTTGGTACGGATATGATCTATTTTCGAACTATAATAAGCTAACGTAGCCAGCAAGTGTTGTACTTCCATAATCTGATCAATATTACTAGAATGTTCGTTCACCAAACTCATTATTTGATTGATTGAGGATAACTGGCTACGCAGTTCGAACAAAGCTAATTCGGTTTTATGTTGCAAAAATTCAATTCTCTTATTTTGATTATTTATCTTAAGGCGATTTGAAATTCCTAAGCCTAAACTTGCAACAGATCCCAAGATGTTTAATCCAGCAAATATAAGCTGGTTGCGACGTTCGAGAGTATTGTGCCGCACAGACCACATCAGCAGGTCTCGAGCAAGTTCTTCTGCCTCGGCGGTTTTATTCTGCAAGTCGTATGATAACATATCCGCGACGCTGATGGTTTGAGCTAGCGAAACCTCTGAGTTAGCATGAAAATGACGTTGGTGCATTTCCTTTAACGAAACAGCAAACCTCAACAGGTCACTCTTTAGGTTAAGGACGTCATCCTCAGGCAGAAATATCGCCTGCATATCGACTTCTATGACTATATTGCTTGCGGTAATGAAAACGTCTTCTGTTCTTTCTATAATAGTGCCATGAGTAAAATCTAATTCTTTTGTTTTAGCGCTCTTCCCACACGACAAAGATGTCTGAACGAACAATGTCACTCCTAACAATAACAGATTCATTTTGGAAACCTGCAATGAGTAAAATATGTAATAACTCATGTTAAAGAATATGGTTTACATACAAATATGATATATATATATATATATATATATATATCTATATATATATATATATATATAACTTATTATACAAGTTTCATTGATACAAAAATTTCCCTCACCTCCATCTACCCTTCTTTTTAATTTCTGATATTGTTTGCCAATGGAACGATTCCTCAATCAGTGGGTTGGGATACGTTTTGAACCCTAAATCTATTGGCCGTTAATGTTTCTAAAATGTTAAACGGGCCTTCAAACTTAGGTGTCGGTTTGTAGTTTAAACCTTTACGTACGTATACTTGTATGTATACCTTATCACCCACGGCATATGTTTTAGTTGGCTTAGCTATTTTATCATGATTTCTTTTCATTATAATTTGTGATTCTTCTAGATTCTTACGAAGTATATTATAACGACTTATGCTTGCATCCATAACATCCTTTAGAGGATTTGATAAATTGGTTGTAGGCGTTAATACATGGAAAGGCGTTCTAGCTGGGTACGTACAGTGCCTCGTGCGGCGACATTTTAATAGATACATGTTATGAGTGATTGAGAGTGCTTAGTACCGCAGGTATGGCAATGTCCCAGTTGGGGTCCATCCCCCCTAAGGTGACCCTTAAAATGTTTCAAAACTTACGATTTGCTCTTTCCACTAGCCTGTTAGACTCTGGGTGGTAGATCATGGTATTGATTTTCTTTATGCAAAGGAATTTGAACACACAAGGATTAAGGAAGTGATTATTGAATTCTCCGCCAGAGTCGGATATGATCATGTGTGGGAATTCCATGTTTACAAATGTAGCACTCGTAAAACTTCCTAGCGCACTCGCTGCGGTTTTTGTTTTTAAGCGCTATCAGTCCTGTATATCGAGTTCAAGGCATCTATGATTACTAGGATGTGCTTATTTCCTCTGTCTGACTCGTAAAACCCTGTTAATAAATCTAAGTGTACTCTTTCAAAGGGTTGATTTGGCACGGGATAAGCCCCTAGGCTGACAGGTGTCTTCGTGTGCCCTTTGTATTCTTGACAAGTGCGACAATTAGCTATGTGCTTTTTTATATCTGTAAGCATCGTATGCCAATAAAATAAGGATTTGGCTTTCTTTGACATGATGGAAAAACCAGGGTGTCCATGGCAATGGATTTGCATGCAACCAATTTAAGACGTGGGTATGAGTTGAAATCGGTACCCCACCACCTGGTCGTTTTTATTCAGCTGTGGTGTGTTGCGGGTTTTCCTCGTCACGGATCTACACAGGATATTATCTTTTGATTATATAATTCTGCTGCTTATACTTTATATATTCCTTTTCCTTAGGATTTCCGTTTAACGCGTTTATGATTTTTTCTAATTGCTGATCTTTTCTTTGTTCCGTCTGTAATAGTTCAGCACTCCAGCCCAGATCTTCCTGTTCAGATATAGTTTTAACAATAGGCGTGGATATTGATATATCTATTAATTCAGCTAATGGCTCCGTACAAGATGACGAGGGGTTGCGTGATAATGCGTCAGCAATGATATTTGCTTTCCCAGGTAAATACCCGATCCTCGCGCCAAAGTCTTGGATGATCATATGCCACCGAGTTCGTTTAGGGCTGTGACTAAAGCCTTTAAAGAAGTCGGTTAGGGGCTTATGATTAGTGAGAACCTTGACGGGATAACCGTATATTATGAACTTAAATGCACTAGTAAATTAACAATAGCGAGCCCTTCCTTGTCTATTACTGCATATTTATTTTCGGAAGGTCTCAGTTTACGAATAAAAAGCTATAGGGAAAAACTGTTTGTCATATTGTTGAAGCAATACACCACCTACTCCTAGGTCTTGAGGCGTCTGTTGCAATAAAGAATTCCTTACCGAAGTCAGGAAATTTCAAGATAGGGGAACTACACAGTTCATCTTTCAAGGTATCGAACGCCTGTTGATGTTTCTCAGACCATATGAAATCTACGCCCTTCTTTATAAGATCGGTTAGGGGAGCGGCTATGATTGAGTAGTTGCGTATAAAATGCCTGTAGTAACCACTACATCCTAGAAATTGCTGTAATCCCTTGACGTTAGTAGGTATCTGGAAAGTTACGGATAGCCGATACCTTATCATGGACTACTTTAAGACCTTGACTAGACACCGTGAAACCTAAATAGACTAGTTCTGTTTAAAAAAATTCACACTTACTTATCTTTACCCTTAGGTTATGCTGCCTTAGTCTTTGTAGCGCTAACTCTAATTTACGTAGATGTTCTAAGGTATTAGAAAAGATTACAAGGTCGTCCATATAGGCATGTAGGATATCTCCTAACAAAGTCTCCAAACACAATGTTGATCTTCTAGTAAAAGTTATGGAGCACAACGTAAACCAAAAGGCATACGCAAAAATTCATAATGTTCCCTGGCCGTGCTGAAGGCAGTGTATGGGATACTCTCTTTTTCCAACAGAATCTGGTGGAAACCTTTGAGTAAGTCCAAACTGGTAAAATATTTGTTCTGACTTAGTAAAGATAGTATATCGTCAGTACATGGCACTGGGAATCAGTCAGGGATTGTTTCCTCATTTAAGCGACGGAAGTCTACGCAAATACGCCAAGTTCGATCTTTTTTCGGTACAACTATTAACGGAAAATTATAAGGGCTGTTTGATTTCCTAATGACTCCTTCTTTTAGCATTTTACCTACTTCCTCATTTATCTCATTCTGGAATTTCATAGGAAGTCTGTACGAAGGTACATAGATAACTTTCTGTTTGTCTTTTAACCTTATTTGATGCTGATGACATCCGTTTTTCCTAAGGATCCATCCGTAGTGGAAAAAACATCATGATATTCAGTTAAAAGATTCAAAAATTTCTGCTGCATTTCTTCTTCTTGAATGTCTTTATTGATTTTATTTTTTTATAGATTGCAAAAGGGATTCATCCGCAACTGATTGAGCGTGATTGATCTCAGCTACCGGGTAAGAATGCGATGGTTTATAAACTTCCACATCCAAAGATATGTTGATTTTTGTGGATTACTAAAGTGGTATTCAAATTATTACAGACTTCGATGTTACATTGTTGTTGTGAGCCGACTGTATAAATGGCTTGTCTGACGGATAATCCGTGTGTTTTCAGAGTGTCGAAAAGGATTAACATTTCAGATCCCAGCAAGGTTTTCTTTACACGCACTAATATGTTCGAAATTACGTTCGGCTCAAGAGTTTGCGTGCAAGCTGATATTACGTGTGAGCGAGAATTCTGTTGGGTCGCATGGATTATTTCTTGGTTCATGAGACAAGTGATTGGTTCTTCAATGTATGTTACTACTCTATTTTCTGTCTCCTTATTATCTAAAACTGATTTTAGGGTATTAGAAGACTTATAAAATTTTCCTTTGATATGCACGCCGTGTTTTGCAGGGGCTAAGGTAATGTTTTGAGTGCCCATAGACGGGTATCCTATAATTACAGCGGGATACATATCAATGTTTTGTACAACGACAAAGGTATCGGAAAACGTGCGCTTACCAACCTTGTACTGAACATGAGTTACTCCTACCACATTTAATTCATTATTTCCTATACCCAAGAGTCTTACTCCGGACTTCTCTATAGGAAAGTTCGAAAAAAGCAAATGATGAGTCCGCAAATCCATGATATTACGTGAACTACCGGAATCAAAGAATAAGGTAAATGACTTATGGTCAAAATTTACTGCATGTAAAGTTGGGCGTAACTCATCTTGACTTATAATTGCGTGAATTTGTTGCAAATCTACGGGAACCTGCACAGATTTTTTGGATTCGGCTGTGTGTTTCATAGGAAAATCGATTGCCTCACAATGATCTGATAAATGATTAAATTGATTATTTGATACAAAAGATGTTGATATGAATGACCCAACATCGTCCTCTCCCCCCCTGGAGCTTACTATGTGGTATTTGCTTTGTTTTGCACTCCCGGAAAATTCGTCTGACCTTGCAAGTTCTGGCTAGACGGCCCAGGAACAGAGTTACTTGAAGCACGATTTGTTTGGTTCTGCTGTTGAGCAGCATTACTGTTCGCTTGTTTCTTTTTAAAGTACTGAGGACCCTTGTTTTTGTTTTCATTGGCAACTGTTTGCGTGTTTTTAGGATTCTGCTGTTGATTCCGCGAGAAGCAACGATTATATGAATGAGTGGAACTGTTGTGTATTGAACAAAAATGCATCCGACAGTCTGAAATCATGTGACCTGGTCTTTTACAGTTATAACAAACCATCCCTGCAGCTTGATTGTTATTGACCACGTTTACTTGTTGTGGTTTATTCTCATTTTTTGCAAAAACTTGAGTAAGCAAGGGATCAAGGTCAGTACATTTAGACATGTGTTTTTTGATCTGTTTATACACATCTAGTTCCGTACTGTTGGGCTGCAGCTTTTTGTCAAAACACCGCACTAAAGTTTCAGGCAACATAACTGTCATACACGTGAGGTAAATCAGACGTATAAAATCTTTCACGGCAATTCTGGAACTTGTAACCCACGCAGAGTTACTTAAATTTACTTGATATTCATTTAGCCGGTCGGCAATTAGCGCCGCCCGCTCTACAACATTAAGCTGAGTCATAGAGGCTTGGTTAAGGATGTTCCTTAAAGCCAGCACTACGTCTAAAGCCTCTTCACCACCATATACAGCACAGCACG
>NC_087205.1:65315042-65317542 GCF_015104395.2 Macrobrachium nipponense | reverse complement strand
CAGTCTTTCCTAACAGGGATTTACTCGGTAGCCTAATAACAATTGGAATGAAGGAAAGAAGGCAAGAAGGAAGGGGGGTGGGGGGGGGGGGGGGGCGGGGCGGAGTACTAGGATAGCCATAGGTGTAAACACCGAAGGAGGGTTGGGGAACCTCTGCGTCACAGTTACGTCATTAAGTACCACTTCTTCGAAACGCTCTGAAGGAGGGGAAGAAGTTCCTCTTTTTTCTAAGAGTAAACGGCTTAATTAAGCACATCTGTCAATTCATTTTACCACCAAAAATTAGGCCAATGTTTGAAAACATTCATTGCTGTAGTTTCATGGAAATTCAAAAAGCCGGTTTGTTAAGATCTTTGGGAAAAACACTATTACACGGCCTCTGGAAACGATAGTAGTTGGTTCTTCTTTAGAATAAGGGAGATGATTCAAACGGAGGAAGTTGAAATCTTAAACAGCTTTATTTCTCAACTCATCACTAGAGAGATGGTTTGGTTTTTTGGTTCAGATGACCGCTCCGTTTCGTAACTAGTAAAGAACTAATATTACAAGGCATCGTGTCGATAGCGAAACACTAGCTATCTCAGCGATTTACACATAAAATGAATACGTAGTCCGCCGGCTCGGAAGTCATGAGTTTCCGGTGCGGGTTAACAGGTCAACCGCTTCCCATGGAAGGTGTTGTGATCAGTTGACAAGATACATAAACTGATGATATACCCAAATGCAAACCAGGCTACTGCAAGCATTGCACAGCGTGATCTAGATTCGGATTGTCACGTAGGACGCTCCTAAATTCACCAATGACCCCTTAGGTCGTGGGTTCTATTTACAGATATGGAATTATCTGTTATAATTAATGTATTTATTACATATATATATATATATATATATATATATATATATATATATATATATATATATATATATATATATATATATATATATCCTACATGCATTCAATACATACATACATACATATATATACATACACACACACACACACACACACATATATATATATATATATATATATATATATATATATATATATATATATAATATTAAGCATGATTCAGGGGAGATTGAATGCACACAAATAACAGAAAGTGTAAGATGACTAGGAATGATGTCATATACAAATGATATATGTTCAAGATGCAAAAGGAGAAAATAATGGAAAAAGTGGATAAGTTTGCAAAAATGGCATTATTTACTTATAGCAAAAAATTACTAAGCGGAAAAAACTTATCGGAAAGGGTGGCCTAAATACTATATGGCGGATACAGCAGTAATGAGCTTCAGTGAAACCAAGATAGAAAGGCTATGAAAAATAAGAAACTGGCTGGCGAGGAAATACTAGGAGCTCATAAAAATACTGCAATATGTGCTTTTAAGGAGAGAATTATGCTTGAAACGAAAACTAAAATGTGAATGGAAGATATACAGTTCGTTAAGAGTGTAGAAGAAAGAGAAAATGGTTTACGGAAAGGTGTGTTGGGGGAAATGAAAAAGGAATGGAACAATAAATGGATGACAGGCCTCTGTACCAAGGGGTGGCAGTGTATGGCCGGGTGTCGGGGAGGGTTGAACGACCCCTAAAAATTTCTGGAAGTCCATATTTTCTCTGACTATCCTTTTCATTGAACTGTATATACAAAGTAATAAATAACAATCTTTTGTTTTTTTTGGCAAGTCTATATATAGTATATATATATATATATATATATATATATATATATATATATATATATATATATATATATATATATATATATATATATATATATATATATATATATATATATTTATATATATATATATATATACTATATATATATATATATATATATATATATATATATATATATATATATATTTATATATAAATTATATATATATTTGTATATATATATATATATATATATATATATATATATACATATACTATATAAATATAACATATATATATGTATATATATTTATAAATTTTGTTATTAAACAGTAACATCATTCTTTAGTAGTAGGAAATACAAGTGATAATAGGAATATGACATAGGCCACCGTATTTGTAAGTGATTTTAAGTCAAATACTGTCAACCAAAGTCAGTACTTTGAAAAACATCTATAATCGAGTAGAAGGGCTTTGACCACATACCCAATTTTTCTTCTTAATCTAACTAGAATAACATTTTTAAGTATTTCATCTTGCATATATATAATACCTATATATGCAATGACATTTATAGAAGAAAATGTCCAGTTTTGGGAAAAACGGAACACCCCACCACCCCCACCCAACAAAAGACTCTGGGTATGGGCCTGCTCAGACTGTATGTAGGAGTTATATGGAAGAGATGGGAACAGAAGAAAGTGTACTACTCAGGAGGATGAAAAAGAGGCAATAAAGGAGAAATGGATAGTAAAAACTGGAAGGAAGAGGTCATCTGTAAGAATAGTTCCAAAACTTACAGGGAGTGGCAAACGGAAATAAGATTTATTT
>NC_087205.1:65305042-65310042 GCF_015104395.2 Macrobrachium nipponense | reverse complement strand
ATTTTCCCGTATTTTGCCTATCTAGGAGCAACGGCGATGATGATGATTTTCGTCGTCGAATAGAAAATTTAGGACGACGACGACGACTATGACGACGACGATGATGATGATGATGATGATGACATTCTTTCATTAAAGGAATGATATGTAAAGCGAACAAGTCGATAATTTCGCATATATCTCCGTGTGAAATACTAATTGATGCTAATATTATTTTTCAAAATGTAATTATAACATTTTATCTAAAACTATTCCCATACCCTTGGTTATATTTTTAATATATTTCTTTTCATTTTCTTGGTATAAAACCTTTTAATTTCATCCCTTTTTGTCATTGGTTATCTTATCTTTTTTTAATTAAGAAGAAGAATCGATTCTTTTTTATTTTTTTAAATAAAAAAAAATAAAAAAAAATGGAATAATAATAAAAAAAAAATAATATAATAAGAGATGATGATGATAAACATTGTATTTATTATTATTTGCAAAAAAAAATATATATATATATATATATATAGTTCGACTGAGAAAAAAAAAGTAGTAGTAGTAATAGTTTTCAATTGCACATTCTAAAATGAGAAAGGGTTTTAAAAAAAAAATGTACGCTACTACTACTACTATTACTATTACTACTGTCGCTGCTGCTGCTGCTGTTGTTATATGACGATTAATTAATTGAGAGAAAAAAAAATGATCTGTATGTGATAAAATAATAATAATAATTATTAGTACATTTTCATTATTAGGCACGATATTACAAATTTTTAAAAAATAATTTTTTTAATTTCCAAACAAAAATAAATGAAGACAATTTTCATTTTACAATAAAAAAAGCGACAATGAATAAGATCAAAGCGGCGGCGGCGGCGGCGGTGAATAAGACGACCAACAACAACTTGTATAACAAATTATTATTTCAATTATTTACCAATATTCCCAATCATGATACGTCTGATACAATTTTAGACGGTCAAAGTATTTTAAATTTAGTTAAAACGGTATCTTTAGCCACTAGTGATAACACTGAACTGGAACTTGATAGACGTGGCACTTTTGAGTTACTCGATGCCGAGCTCGCGACTGACAATTTTCAACATATCGTATTGGTATTCGTACCGGAGAATCATAGTATTGATGCGGATTATGTATACAAGGTAAAACAAAAACTCGGTAAACACGTCATTTTTGTATATTTACTAAACCTACTAATGTAAATGATTTAAGAAAGATAAATGATGGGGCGGAGGAACGGGGATGGTCGGGGGATACAGTTTTAAGATGAGTATTCCTTCAGCTAGATATTCATTTTTCTGTCGATGAAGATTTGACGATAAATGGTTTTATAAATTTAATTCAGATTGTACCAAACGTGAGCTTTCCGTACTGGCCCTGCTGAAGAAATCGTTTTACATTGATATGAGCATTATATAAAAGAGTGCCGGATTAAATGTGTGTCTCTAATGTTTGGACCATTAGATTGTAAAGTGTATCAAATACCTTACCGAAGTGATCGTAATAGTATGTTTGTCATTCTTCCCCATGACATAGTTATGCCACGCGCATTAGTAGAAAACATATTGCCACAAGCAAGTCTATATCAAATTATAGACGTAATGCGTAAACATGGATCATATCAATCATTTTCGGTATTACTATGCCCAAATTTATTCACAAAGTTAAATATAGTTTTAATCAAACATTTTCACATATACCCGAAATGCAAGCGTTAATAGAAACGCCAATGTTTATTAATAAAATGTTTAAAAATAACCAACGTGCGATCGAAAATGTGAATTACGAAGGCATTGTAGAAATTAAAAATGACGAAAGGGGTACATGCATACGATCTAGCGCGCATTGTTATATGATGGATGGTGGCCCCCCCGAACTTTTATTAAATAGACCATTTATATATCTCATTTGTAATGAAGATACGAATACAGTTTCATTATCAGGTCATTTACAGGTAAAACTATTTGAATAAATAAAAATATAGAATTCAAAAAATACTACTATTTCCTCTTCCGTTCTACTTCTAATGATGATGATGATGAAAATGGTTTTTTATCTATTCGACATTTACCAGAGATTTCAACGACGACGATAACGTCTCCGATAAATATAAGTAATTTATTTACTTTTAATGATAATATTCCAGAAACACTACCGGAAATAGAATTGGATCGAATTCAAAATAGTAATAATAATAATAATGAATCTTTCCCCCCGGGTATATGGAGTGAAATTGTCACAACGATAGAAAATTTATTAAGTTCGCTACCCGAATTTCCTTCGCCACCATTTGCCAATATATCGTCGAATCAAAAAATTAAGCGAGTTGATGATGAAGTGCAAGCCATTTTAAAAAGACATGGAATAAAAACGTCTAATGATAATAATGATGGAATGAAAATGTCTAATAATAATAATAATTTTTATTATAAAAATGATGACGGATTGAAAAAAGTTAATAATAATAATAACGATGATGGTGAAGATAATTTATTATTACGCGAACTTCAACAATTAATACGTAAATATAATCGTCATTCATAATTTTTTTATAAAAAAAAAAATATACGTATATATATATATATATGTAAGGTATAGTTTTTTTAAAATAAAAGATCAAAATGGAAAAAATTTATAATACAAATCATCGAGAGATTGTTTTACTTCCTAATTCTGTACAGGAATATCCGTATATCGTAAAGAAAATTTCTTTACGTAAAAATGATAAAAAAAATGTATATTTTAATATAGATAAAACATTAGCTAAACAATCTATTAGATTAAAAAATGTAGCGAATAAATTAATTTTAATGAATACATCCCAAAACAAGACTGTTGTAATAAAACCGGGTGCTCTTTTAGCTAATGCGAGGTTATGTCAAACTACTTGTCCCGATTTAGTATTAAAAGAAGAGAGTAGTAGTAGTAGTGGTGGTGGTGGTGATGGTGAGAATAATAATAATAATAATGACGACGATAAAAGGGGAAATAATACAAGAGGAAAGGGAGGATTTGGTTCTACCGGTATATAAAAAATGGATTTTATAAAATATTGTATAATTTGCCAAAACTTTTTTTATTATTATTACAACTTTAATAATAATAATGATAATTGTCCATATTGTTTTTCTTCATTTTATAAACGCATTTATGTCAATGTTTCAAAGAATAATAATAATAATTTTACTCCTCCTAAATATTATTTAATTGCATCGATGATAGAAAAAGAGGCGAGTTCTAATAGTGGTGGAAAATTCATTCTGCGTAGTGAAGATTTTCGTAATAAAAATAATGTAACTAAAAAATCTCATATTTATGTGAATATATGATGATGCTGATGATGATTATAAACTAGTTATACTTTTATAATTATATAAGAATGCATTAAAATCGCACTTGGAATAAAAGTTAAAATTGTTTTTATAATCGGATTCAGCCATTTGTTTCAGAAACGAAATGACATTTTGATTAATTTTATCATTAGCCTCGTCTCTAATATTTATATTTTTCATATCTAATACCTTATAGAATAAATATAAAAGGGATGAAATAAACATGTATCCATGGTTATCATCATTAATAAATTCAAAATAAAATTTTATACCATTTTTATTATATCGACCTATAATATTCATATCATTCAAATTAATTTTTTTTACAAAGTAAAGGCTATCTATACCTGTTTTTGCCATCTCTATTTCTTTTATTTTTTCTAAATTTAAGTTTTCCATTTCATTTGGAATGAGAAATCTTTTACACTTGTATTGTTTCGATACAATATACTTAAGAGTATAATCTATATCAACTGGTTCGGATAAATTATATACTTTAACTTTCATCATCATTATGATTATTTTTTAAATTTAAAAAAAGATATATAGTAGTAGTAGTAGTAATCATCCTTTTTAAAAACTCTTATTACTCATATATATTATTATAATCATCATCATAATGCATAAAGACAATGTAATGATTATTCCACTTCATCTCTCGTCAAACCCCTTTTATAAAAATTTATCCACCAGCCATTCTCCTTTTAATATAATTTCTGAGAGATTCAGTCTTTTCAGATCATTGGAATCACTATTATGATAAAAATGAATATTATTATTATTATTATTATTATTTTTATAAAAATGCTTCACAAAAGCAAAAAAAGGATTTTGTAACATGCCTTTTACAGAAATTAAATAGAAATTTTTTAATCAAAGAAAATTGTATATACGATTTTGGTTACTATGATTTTGATATACCATATAAATTTAAAAATAATATTCTAATAAACGAACAAAATATATCTAAAAATTTTATTTATATTTTGAGTAAAGAAATAAATTTTGAAAAATATCATCATCATAATAATGATGATGATGATGATATTATTAAAAGCTAAAAACATTTGGAAGAGTTTAAAAATTATCATATTGAAAGAATAACATCAACGTCACTAAGTTTAGCGAATGATTTAAAAAAAAACAAAAAAAAAATAAAAATAAAAAATGACAACAACAACCATTACAAAACCATTTAGCTATTTAAGCGCAAAACTTTTACTTATTTTCAACCAAAACAAAGATATTGATATTGGTCAAGTTAAAGAAATTTTACAATACGAAAAAAGCGATTCATTCGTTGATAACAATATGATACGACAAATTTTACAAATAGACAAAATAAATCAAGAAACACTAATTGAGCGAAAAAATTACTAAAATCATCGATGAAATTTCATTATTGAATAATTATAATGATATTGATAAATATGCTTTATTAATTGAAATTATAAATAATAGAATACCGACAAGATCGTATTCTACTACGAGTGAATTTTTCAACTTGTTGGAGATGGGTCCTAATAATAAAAAAAGACTTTTGGAAAATGAAACTACTACAACAACAACAACAACGAATGTTGAAAAAAGAATGAGGATGATTAATTCACCACCACCACCACCGCCACTGCCACTAGCAAACCAAAAGAGAAGAAG